>NC_056728.1:125920424-126055424 GCF_019279795.1 Protopterus annectens
CGGGAAAAATGTTCAGTGGGAGTCAAGAAGTCTGCAACTGAAGGTAGTCATACATTTTGTTCTGAAACAAAATTTCCTTCATGCATCTGCAGAGTTGTTAGCATTTTTTTCTCATTGTTAAGTACGTTTCCATGGAGATGAGTTGTCCAAAGACGCAAGCTATCTTGAGAGTTCTGAACACACTTTACTAAGGGGAAATGCAAAATTTAAAAAGGTACAAGGACAAGCAGTTAAGTGAAAAGGTTGGAAATTATTGAAAGTGAATAACAGATGCAGCTTTCCCAGCAGGCTTAACACTAACTTTTAGCCCTCACAAGAAATGCACTGTATCTCTCAACCATGTGAGAAGTTATGGACAATAAGTAATAAGTTGAAGGAATTTGTCTGGGAGGGGAAGAGGACAACAGTTAAGTGGGAGAAGTTGATTCTTCCAAAAGAACAAGGTGGTTTAAAATTACCAAATTTAAAGAGATATAGAGCTACATAATTAAGGCTCGTATAAAAACATGAGATGGAAAGGACCGATGATGAAGGGGGATTCAAGAAATAAGGATCAAGTATTATTTTGTACTGCACTGTATTTATAAAATACTTTTTTTAAACACCTTTATTAAATTATGACACGAGGCAAATATTAACAGAAAACATACAACATACATCACATACATTTTGTCACTAATAGACCAACATTACAAAAATTGCCAAATTCCTGCCCATTAAACCTCGCTTCTCCTCGACATTATGCACGTATTGTTGCCACAGTTTCCATTTACTTACATGTAACTGCTCCTTACTTTTTCTAAAGATCCTTCTTCCAGTTCTATTACCTATTACAGTATTCAATACTTCAAATACAGATTGTTTAGATTTGCATTCTATTGGTTGCCAGAAAAGCAATAACTAGAAAATGGAAATCAAACTTAAGGCCTTACTATGTGTCTAGGCAATTCGGATCCTGTACCGCAGCTCAAAAGAATCATTTCCTTACAGCCATTTCTCACCCAAACTTCAGAGTACTATGAAGGAAAAGTTTAAAAACTGCCAACTCATTACATCCCCAAAATATATGTTCACAATTACCTCTTTCTTCTCAATCACACCACCAACACTTGATATCTACCTGAGGAAAAATTTTTTGAAGTCTCCTTGGGGTACAGAAATACCTAAGCAAACAATTTCAAGCAAAGATCTGGAACTTTCTGGACTTGCTTTCATATTTTGGAGCAATGCATATGCCTTCCCACTGTTTCCCTGTCAATTCCTTTGCCAGTCTTTCTTCCCAGTCTTTTCTAACCTCCTCTAATTGAATCTAACAGTTATCGTGCAATATTTTAAATGCCCTTCTAATTATCCTTCTAGCAGCTGCTTCTGTTCTTGTGTCAAAAACTATCAGAGCAAGTCTTGCGTTTAAAATTCCCATATCACTTTCTCTTCGCCTGTACTCCAATCCAAACGCATTCTTGGCCTTGTACCATTCTATTACCTTTCTTGCTTGAGATGCTTGCTCCCAGCGTCTTGGTTCCTTTCTCAAATGTCTCCCATAAATTCAAACCCCCACTTGCCCATTTTCTGTACTGCTATCTGCAGCCATCCCTACTAGCAAAAATCTCCTTTCTCCATTCTCATATCTACTTAGTTCTTGGGATATTTTCTGCTAATTGTATATTCTGTTTCGTCATTCTCCTTAAAATTGTGCAACCAAAATCCCTCTCTCTCTAACTCCCCCCTTGCCTCATCATCATCCCTTTACACTTCCAATCATAACCTTCGGTTTGTGTTATGTATACAAGCCTTAACTGTGCAACTCTAAAATATCTCTTCATATCAAGTAAACCCCACCTTGTTGTGTTGGAAAGATCAACTCAATCCACTTAAATGCCTTCCTTCCCCATCAGATAAATTCCTTAATTCTTCAGTAATTATTGTCCACAACTTCTCCTTGGATTGATAAAAGTATGCCTGACCCATATGCAAGAATAAAGGGACTAATATTTTCACTAATTCTATCTTACTAGCCATACGTTTCCAGTGTCTTAGTGTTTGTATTATCATTTCTTTGGTCTCTTTCCACATATCCTTAACAGCCCTAACAGAAGGTGTTTTAATCAACACTCCTAAATACTTTTCATGATATCTATGGGTATTGCTGAACCAATTTCTGTGTGGGTACATAATTCACAGTTAAAGTCTTCGTCTTACCTTAACTAATTTTATATCCAAATAAGACCTGAAACTGTCTCAAAATGTTCCCCAACAGTGAGATGGCCTTTTCTGGCTTTATCAGGTACAAAATATCATCTACAAATGGAGCCAGCTTTTTCTTGATTACCACAGCAGTTATATCCTTGTAAATCTGAGTCCCTTCTTTTTTTGCCAGTGTGTCTAAATATTAAGCAAACAGAAGGGAAAGAGGACACCTACGCCTGGTTCCTCTGCTCAAACACAACTTATCAGACAGTAACCCCCTCACCTTAATTCTTGCCGATGATCCTTGATATATCCATATAGTTAGTCTTACTGCATCAGGGAATGCAAATGCTACTCAAAATCCCAGGTTACTCTGTCAAATGTTTTATCTGCATCAAGACCCAACAATACCAGTTTTTTTTTCTCACACTCTGCTTCCCCCTGGATCATTGCTCTATTAATGCTGTCAAGGGTTTCCTCCCCTCCACAAAAAACAAAGTGATCCATATCTATCAATCTTGGCACCCCCTTTGCCATTCTTTTATCCATTACAAACACTTTATAACCATGGCTTAGAACTAAAATGGGCCTAGATAAAGTTGGATCTGAATGGTCTTTACCATCTTTAGGTATAACAGCAACCACTGGTTTCTTCCAGGATGTTGGTGGTGCTTCTCCTTTTAAAATGTTATTAAAGAAAACCCACCTTCATCACTTTCTTCCCTCCTAGCTTCCAAACTTCCACAGGAATACCATTCTATTTTTAGGGACCATCATGTAGATTGGTTATACACCAACATTTTTATCTCATCTCCTCCGATCCTGTTGGTAATAGAGTCTCCTCTACAAATTTCTTCTACCCTAATAACTCCCGAATAATCTCCAATTCCCATTCCTTAAATTCCTCCTTTTATAACAGATGGGCAGGGAAGCTATGGTGCCTCATTTTTATTTCATTACCCTGCATTTTTATTTTAGTTATTATTGGCACATGACCTGAAATTAGTTATTGGATGCATATCAAAACTTTCAAATAAATTCACATGTTCTTGTGAAATATTATTTCTGTCAGCTTTTTTGTACCGTGGGGAATATGTAAATTCTCGCCAAAATCCTACTACTTAATTCACACGTTCCATACAAAATATTTTCATAAATTTCTAAAATATCTACCTTCTTTGTTGTATTTTCCCTTCTAGGTCCACCAAGATACATCCCCACTGATGCAAGTCAAATTCCACTCCCCACCTGTAGTAAAGTACAGTTGTGTACACTTACTATAAATGTAGATGTTAGAGAGTATTCACTGTTGCAGTCATTACATTTGGGTAATCTGCTGGCAGTTTGCCCACAGTCGGCCTGATTAACAAAATCTTGGGTCCTGCATCAGTTGTTGTCCATTCTTCCATGACGTCAGGTTGTCAGTGGTATAAAACATGCAGCTGACATAATTACCTCCATTTTTCTTGCCCCAGATGTCAGGTGCCCCCCGAATGGGGAGCAAAATATCATTTTAAATTACAGCAATGTACCTCCAATCAAAAGCAAATACATTAAAAATACTTAGCATAGGAACAGAAAGTAGAGGTATAGTTAGAGAAAAAACAGGGGCCTGGAAGAAGGGTAACCAGGACTGCAACAGTGAATACACGCGAACATCTACATTTATGGTAAGTGTACACAACTGTACTATGTTCTTAGTGTTTCACTGTTGCAGTCATTACATTTGGGTAGATTCCCAAAGCCATGGTTGGGAGGATGGATTTATACAGCATTAGGACTAGCTATAAGGCCCTGCAAGACAGCAGTGGCAAAGCCAGCTCTGGATTTAGAGAAAACTGGTAGATGATGATGTTTGGTGAAAGTATGAACTGAACTCCAGGTAGCAGCTTCTAGAATATCCCTGGTAGGAACACCTACGAGAAAGGCTGTAGAAGTAGATGCAGCCCTGGTGGAATGAGATCTGATCCCCTGGGAGATTGGCTTTCTACGGTGCTTATAGCAAAAATGAATGCAATGGTTTATCCATTTAGAAATGGTTTGTTTTGAAATAGCCTTTCCTTTGCCCCTGCAGCAAATGCTACCAGCAGTTGTTCAGATTTTCTGCTAGTTTTAGTCCTGTCCAAGTAGAATCTCAGTTGCCTGTGCACATTCAATGAATGCAGAATCTGTTTCCCTTTGTTCTGTGGATTGGGAAAGAAAGTTAGCAAATGAATGCACTGATAAAGAGCCACACTGGATACCACCTTGGACATGAAGGATGGACTGGTCCTGAGTGACACACTGTCCACATGAAAAATGAAGGCTCCACTGCCATAAGGGTCTAACTCAGATATCCTTCCAGCTTAAGTGATTGCCAGAAGGAAGGCTATTTTCCAAGAAAGAAATTTTAAGTCTGCAGAAGCAGCTGGTTCGAAAGGAGGCAGAGTGAGTTTCTCCAACACAAAGTTAAGTTCCCAAGCAGGGGTTGGAGCTCTCCTGGGTGGTCTCAATTTATTGGCCCCTCTGAGGTACTGCTTGAGCAGAGGATGAGAAAAGAGGGGAGGTTCTGTGTTATAATGAGCTGAAATGGCTGAGGTGTGGATTTTAATGGAGGAAAAAGAGAGGCCCTTGTAAAGCATCTCAGTTAAGTATTGTAAAATCTGAGGTAAATTGGGCACTGCTGTGCTCCTTCCTTGAGACTGATTCCAAGGCACAGAATCTTTTCCATTTGTCAGGATAACATTTTCTATTACTAGGTCTTCTCGCCTCCAAGAAGACATTCATCACAGATTTGCTGATGGATGCTAAGGGTGAATTTAAGTGATTAGCCAAGCTTCAAGGTTCAATGTAGGGAGATGAGGGTGCAGAATCTGGTTCTCCTGCTGATACAGTAAGGAAGGTATCTAAGGCAGGTGCCATGGGGATATTTGTGACGCACTGCGCAGGAGCGGGTACCAGTGTTGGTGTGGCCAGTCTGGAGCAATCAAAATAATTTTCGGTTTGTCTTGTTTGACTTTTAGCAGAACTTTGGAGAGCAGAGGTAGAGGGGGAAGGCGTAGACTGATACGTTTTTTCAACTGAAGGACAGAGCATCCACTTTCCAGGCTTTTTTGTGAGGAGTTCTTGTGCAAAATTTGTCCAACTGGAAGTTCTGGGGGGTGGCAAATAGATCTATGTCTGGGCTCCCTCATTTGCTTGTCAACATGTTGAAAATCCGTGGTTCCAGTTTCCAGTCATGTGGGTCCATGAGAGTTCTGCTTAGTTCATCTGCCAGAGTATTCAGCTTTCCTGGCAGAAATTGAGCTTGTAGTTGCACTTGGTAGCTCAAGGCCGTGTTCCACAATGCCATGGCTAGTCTGCAGAGGGGGTAGGAATGTGTATCCCCTTGCTTGTTTATGTACCACATAACAGTGGTGTTGTCAGTCTTTACCATAAGTTATCCTGGATGAAGATAATCCTTGAAAGCTGTCAGAGCATTCTGTACAGCTAACATTTCTTTTTGATTGATATGTAGGTGCATTTGATTTGGACTCCATTTGCCCTGAATGCACTTCCCTGCCAGACGAGCCCCCCATGCATAGTCTGATGTGTCTGTAGTTAGGGTTTCGGCAGCATGGGGTAGTGTGAATGGCAGTCCTCTGCCCACCATAAAAAGTCTAGGCATACGCAAGGTATGACACGAATCATTGTTTCCAGGCTGTGAGAATGTGGACTCCATAAACTTTTTAAGTACCACCAAAGATTCCACATATGCAGTCCTGCATATGGAATTAGAATAATGCAGGAGGCCATGAATCCCAAGGCTTAGTACTTGTCTTGCACATAGCAGGTTTTTTGTGGTCACCTGTTTGAATTAAATCACCAATTAAATTTGCTTTTCTGGCGTGAGGAAAGCTGGGCAGTTGTATTCAAGGTTGCACCCAGGAATGTAATCTGTTAAGAGGGTACCAGTTGTGATTTCTTTTCGTTTATGGTGTACCCTAGACAAGTTAGAACCCTTTTTACAAACGCCAGATGTTTTATAACTATGTCCTGGTTTTCTGTCTGAATTAGACAATCGTCCAGGTATGGATATACTTGAATACTTCTTTGCCTGCAAAATGCAATTACTGGAGCCAGGCACTTTGTGAATACCCTGGGCACAGTGGACAAGCCAAAGGGCAGTGCAGAGAACTGATAATCCAAGTAGCCTGCTTTGAAGCGTAGGCACCTTCTGCAAGATTCCCTGATTGGTGTATATACAGGTAAACTTCTTTTAAATCTAGAGTTGCCAACCAAGCATCCTTGCCTAGCAGAGAAAGTAACTGGTGAAGAGTCAGCATCTTGAATTTTGGAATGTCCAGAAAGGTGTTTAGAGTAGACAGGTCCAGAACTGGATGCCATGATTGGTCTTTTCTGGGTACCAGGAGAAGTCTGGAATAGAAACCTTGTCCCTTTTCCTCTTCTGGTACTGGTTGAATAGCCCCCAGGTTTAGGAGGGAAAGTACTTGTTTCTGAGCCTCTGCCCACTGATTTGGGGGCAGGTCTGGCCATCCGTTTGGTGTTGGCAACGTGTGGAAATGAAATCTGTATCCCTGGGACACTATATTTAAAACCCATTTGTCCTGGGTTATGAGTTGCCAGTTTTTGCATAAAGAGTAATCGTTCCCCCCAAAGGGGTGGCTGAAAGGTAAGTGCTTGGTAATTTTAAAGGAAAGTCATTGAGACTGTTTACCATAGGGGGTGTCTTGTTATTTCCAGATTTGGAAGTGTAAGTACCCCCATTGCTTAGTTCTGAGAGTCCTGTTCAGAAGATTCATAGTCAGGCTCAGCTCTAGGCCTCTTAGAAGGGGGGGGGGGGTTGACTTCCCCTGATTAGAGTAATTAGATCTTCAGCCATTTTGATCATTTGTTTTTTTGGCATAGGGGCCTGAACATGTGGCCTGGGCATCTTTTTTTAGACATAGATAGAGACTTAGGCCTTAGTATTAAAGTTGGAGTCCGTTTAATATGCAAGTCTGTAGGCCTGAATACACCCTCAGAAGCCAGTGCCTGCACAGCGGCTCCAGACCCATCCAAGGTAGAGACATCCATGGGTTCCATAGGTGAAGCATCTCGCTGCATACCAGACTCCGAATGGGTCTCCGTAGAGGCCTGCGAATCAGAAGTAGCGGGTATCAGGGGCTGCGAAAGTGCCTCACTGAGTACTGGCTTAGGAGAAGCGTCGTCAGCAGTTCTGGACCTCAACAGCCTGTCTTTTTCTTTGCGTTTTTTTCAGAATTCCGGTAGTCAAACGGCTAACCAATGTAATTTCTGAATAATTAAACAGAGAACCGAAATATTTAATAGCAAAAATGTACCGACGACGGATAGTGCGCTGATTAAATAAAGCACAAAACCGACAGCAAGGTACGTCGTGGTCAGGGCCAAGGCAAGGAATACAGTACAAATTAAAATCTTTATGAGGCATTTGCTTCCCACAAGTAATGCAATTATTAACTTTTACTGAAATCAGTAAGGAGCAAGAAAAAAACTTTCCCCAACGGGGTACTTTCTGGGTACGAGGAAAAGTCATGAATAGAAACCTTGTCCCTTTTCCACTTCTGGTACTGGTTGAATAGCCCCCATATTCATGACGGACAGAACTTGTTTCTGGGCCTATGCCCACTGATTTGGAGGCAGATCTGGCCATCCGTTTGGGACTGGCAAGGTGTGGAAATTAAATCTGTATCCCTGGGATACTATATTTAAAACCCATTTGTCCTGTGTAATCAGTTGCCAGTTTCGTGCATGAAGTGCCAGTTTTCTCCCCAAAGGGGCAGCAAAAGGTAAGTGATTGGTGATTGCAGTGGAAAGTCATTGAGACAATTTCCCATAGGGAGGTGCCTTGTTGCTTCCAGGTTCTGAGGTGGAGGCACCCTATTGTTTTGTTCTAAAACTTCCTTGTGACTGAAACCTGGAGCCTTTGGAATGTCTGGATTTGACTTGAGCAGCTCTCGTGGGAACTGGAAAGGACCAGTTCTTAGCAGGCCAGTGCCTACTAAATCTGGGTGGCTGCACTTGTAAGAAATCTTTCACAGTTTGCATAGATTTAGCTTTATCTTCCATCTTTTTCAAAACGTCTTCAGCTTTATTACCAAAGAGACTGTCCTGTTGTAAAGGAGCATCCAACAATTTTGCTTTAACATGGTCAGGCAGTATTTGCTCCTTGAGCCAAGCATGCCTTCTTATCACAAATCCAGTTACAGCAGCCCTGCAAGAGGCCTCCAAGGAATCAAAACCACATTGCACAGTATGTTTTCCAACTTGTTCAGCTGAATGTAATAAATCCTGCAACTATATTTGCCACACAGTCAGAGATCAACATAAATTTCTGTTTAAGTAAACCCATGACATGCTGTTGAAATTTAAGCATATGAAATTGACAGTTTAAAGCCCTGATTGCCAAGGTTGCAGACGTATAAACCTTCTTACCCCATCTATCCAGCGCCCTGCATCTCTTGTCAGAAGGGGTAGGATTTTTAGCAGTACAGGCCTTAACGCCCTTGGGACCATGAAAAATGGTTTCAGGGTCAGCAGTAGGGTTTTTGAAAAGGAATTTGTGGGAGTCAGGAACCCTGTATTATCTGTCTGGCTTACTAGTAGCCGGAGGCAGGGAATCAGGAGTCATACTGGATTCTTGAGAAATCATCAACAATGTCTACAACAGGAGGTATAGCCAAAGACTTATGCTGAGGAAGAAGAAGAAAATCCCTAAGTCTCTCTCTAGATTCAGAGAAATCCTGACTTTCCCAGTATAAGTGTTCCCCCTTAAGGTATGTAAAGTTTCTCCAAAAGAGAAATCCTCATGGGGAGAAGCAGAAGGGAAGGAATCTTCTACACCAGAGTCCTCATATGTAGGTATAGGTAAATCCTTTTCAGAAGAATAATCAGAAGAAACAGAAACCTGATCTGAAGATTCATAGTCAGTGCCTTGCCTAGGCCTGCTAGCAGGAGGGGGATGGGTACCCCTGATCAAGGTAATTAAATCTTCAGCCATTTTGATCATTTGTTTTTTTAAGCATTAGGACCTGTACACGTGGCCCAAGCATTGGTTTTTTTAGACATAGAAGTAGTTTTTGGCCTTAGTTTTGAAGATGGCGTCGGTTTAATATACAAATCTTTAGGCCTGAAAATACCCTCAGAAGCCGGTGCCTGCTCAGCGGCTCCAGACACATCTATGTTAGAGACATCCGTGGGTTCAATACTCAAAGCAACTCGCGGCATACCAGACTCCGAATGGGTCTCAGTAGAGGCCTGTGAATCAAAAGTAGCAGGTATCAGGGGCTGCGAAAGCGCCTGAGTACCGGCGAACCGGCGACTGGCTTAGGAGAATCATCGTAGTCGGTTTTGGACCTCGACGGTCTGTCTCTGTCTTTTTCTTTGCATTTTTTAGGTATTCCGGTAGTCGGCTTGCTAACCGACGACATGTCTGGATAGTTAAATCTGGAGCCAAAATATTTAGAAGCAAAAATATACTGACATTTAATCGTGCGCTGATTAAATTTAGCACAAAACCGACAGCAAGGCACATTATGGTCGGGGCCTAGGCAATGAATACAGTACAAATGAAAATACTTATGAGGTATTTGCTTCCCACAAGTAATGCAATTATTAACTTTTACAGACATCGGAAAGGAGCAAGAAAAAGTTTCCCCAACGGGGTACTTAGCTTTAGTTGAAGACTTCAGTTCTGAAACTCGAAAATGAAAATTTCAGGAGTCGGACGACCGTCACTTGTGATCTGCTTCCACTTCTGGCACCACGTAGCAAGAAAGACTGATGTAATGGCATCGGCTGCATGTTTTATACCCCCCCCCCCCGACGACCTGACGTCATGGAAGAAGGGACAGCAACCAACACAGTACCCAAGTCTTTGTTAATCAGGCCGACTGAGGGCAACCTGCCAGCAGATTACCCAAATGTAATGACTGCAACAGTTAAACACAAAGAACATCTGATGAGAGAAATATTTATTTATTTTTATTTTACAGTTTGTTTACCGGGATAGTCCACTGGTCTGAGAAGAGCTCATTTTCAATGGAGCTCTGAGAGAAAAACTCCAAGGGAAATGATACAAATATGAAAAAATGCATAACAAATGAGTACTGTAGTAGTAAAATACAGACATTCTACAGATAAACATTATACAGATGCAGGACCTTATACAATTCAGAAAAATCCATAACAAATGAGTAATACAGTGTTAATACAATTTTGCAGAAAAAATATTTAAAAGAACATTAAAACTTTGAGAGAGTGATCGTGCATACTTACTAACATTTACAAATATGTTAATTTGTATGGGAATATATCAGAAGGGGTGAAGGAGATTTGCAAAGGTATCATATGAGAGTTATATCAGGGGTAGAGAGAGAGTGGGGAGAGGAGGATTTAAGTGTTGAGGAAGAAAAGAGAATAGTACAAAGAAGCAGTGTATCAGAAATGTAAAGAGGAGGGAAGGAAGGATGGTAAGAGCTATGGTAGGTTAGTGACAGGTATGAAAAGAGAGAGGGAGGCAGAGTGGGAAATGGTGCAATGCTGAAGGGAGTTATGCGGGGTGAGAACTGGAGCATTCCCACAGGGATATGAGATGGGAATGGAGCAAGGATTTAAAGGTAGAGTGGTTATGGGAGGTGCGAATGGGAGGTGGCAGGGAGTTCCAAAGCCGTGCTAGAGAGAATAGTAGTAGTCTGCCTAGTGGATGAGCAGGTTTGTGAAGTTTAATAAGATTCTGTTTATTTGATCTCAGAAGTCTATCTAGTAGATACATTTTGAGGGAAGATGCAAGAGAGGGAGAGAGAGACGGATGGAAAATAAGTTTGTGAGCTTGAGTGAGTTGAATATATGTAAGATAATTGGAGAGCTCTAGCCAATTTAGTTTGTGAAGGGGATTACAGTGGTGGGTGGAGGGTCTGTAGCCTGCAAAAAACTTGGAAATGTTATTGTAGCAGAAAGAGAGTTTTGTCTTAAGGAAAGTTCGTAGATTAATATAAAGTGGAGCACCATATAGGAGGGAGGGAATAAGGTATGTAGCAGAGAGAACAAACAGTGGAGGGAGTAAGGTAGCGATTGTGGTGGTAAAAGTATACAAAAAGTTTCTGGTGGATTTTCTTGATATTGTTTTGTATGTGGATATCAAACTTAGGCGTCCTCATCAACTAACAGTGAGTTTGGCATGGGGTACCATCTCGAGAAGGATATTGTTTTGGCTGGTAACAGAGAAAGAGTTCTTGTCTAAAGTAATGTTTTTAGAGGGAGTAAATAACTTAAGTTTAGTTTTTGTTGTGTTGAGTGCTAGATGATTATCTAACATCCAGTGCTCGGTGGAAGAGAAGGCCTCTTGGGTTAATTTTTGGTGCGAGGAAGTGGAGGTAGCAGAAAGTACAGTTGTGCACCTACCATAAATGTAGATGTTCGAGTGTATTCACTGTTGCAGTCATTACACTTGGGTTATCCTGCTGGCAGGCTACCCGCAGTCGGCCTGAATTCCAAAGTCCTGGCCCAGCATCGGTTGCTGTCACCTCTTCCATGACGTCAGTGCGCCAGGGGTATACAAGATGCAGCCAACGCCATTTTCTTCAGTTTTTCTTGCCCCAGATGTCAGGTGACCCCAAGAAGGTAGGCAATACATACTGCTTATAAAAGCATACAGTAAAAATAAAAACAATACCTTCATCTACAAGCAAATACACCACATACGTTGTATAGGATAGAGAAGTATATACAAGTCCCAGCAAAGAAAGGGGGATGGAGGGTGGGTAACCTGGACTGCAACAGTGAATACACTCGAACATCTACATTTATGGTAGGTACACAACTGTATTATGTTCATTGAGTTTCACTGTTGCAGTCATTACACTTGGGTTGAATCCCAAAGCTGAGGTAGGGTGGCTGGGTCTAAATAGAGTGGCTATGAGGCCCTGCAGAACTGCAGTGGCAAAGCCTGCTCGGGATTTAGAGTAAAGAAGTAAGTGATAATGCTTGGTAAATGTGTGCACTGAACTCCCAAGTTGCAGCCTCCAAAATTTCCTTGGTTGGTACGCCTCTGAGAAAGGCTGCTGATGTGGCTGCTGCCCTGGTAGAATGTGGCCTAATATTCTTAGGCAATGATTTGCCATGCTGTGCATTGCAGAAACGAATGCAGTGTCCTATCCATTTTGAAATAGTCTGCTTTGAAATAGCCTTTCCTTGTGATCCTGCAGCATATGCCACAAAAAGTTGCTCAGTTTTTCTGAAAGCTTTTGTTTTGTCCAAGTAGATGCGTAGCTGTCTGTATGTCCAAAGAGTGCAGAAGTCTCTCCCCTTTATTCTGGGGATTTGGATAAAAGGTTGGCAAATGAATGGTTTGGTTAAGAGCCACGCTGGATACCTTTGGCATAAATGTTGGGTTTGTCCAGAGAGAAACCCTCTCTGGATGAAAAATGATAAAAGGTTCCACTGCCATTAATGCCTGTAACTCTGAGACTCTTCTTGCTGAAGTTATTGCTAGGAGCAGAGCAGTTTTCCATGATAAGAATTTTATCTCAGCTGAACTGGCTGGCTCAAAAGGAGGCAGTGTGAGCTTTTTCAAGACAAAGTTGAAGTTCCATGGTGGTATAGGTGCTCTCCTTGGGGGTCTTATGTTTTTTGCCCCTCTGAGGTACTGTCTTAATAGTGCATGAGAGAAAATAGGAGGTTCCATATTGTAATGAGCTGAAATGGCCGAGGCATGGATCTTTATTGATGAGAAGGATAGGCCCTTGTCCAGCATCTCAGTTAGGTATTGCAAAATCTGAGGAATATTAGGAACAAGCGGTTTAAGTCCTTGTGCCTGGTTCCAAGCACAGAATCTCTCCCATTTTTCTGCATAAGATTTCCTGATGCTGGGTCTCCTGGCTTCCAAAATGACATCCATAACTGCTTTAGAGAGAGATGTGTTCTGAGTGGCTATATTACTCGCCATGCAGCCAGACTTAAGGTTCTGAGTTGGCTGTGCAGGATCTGATTGTTTTGTTGGGTCAGCAGATGAGGAATTTGAGGTAAAGTCCAGGCTGGCCCTTGAGACAAGGCCTTTAGGAATGGGCACCAGTGCTGGCATGGCCAGTCTGGGGCAATCAGAATCATTTTTGGCTTCTCGTCTGACTTTTAGGAGTACCTTGGGGGAGTAGAGGCAGTGGTGGACAGGCATAAACTGTTAGGCTTTTCCAGCTGAATGATAGAGCATCCACCTTCCATGCTTGTGAGTGATAAGTCCTTGTGCAGAATTTCTATAGTTGGCAGTTGTAAGGGGAGGCAAATAGATCTATGTCTGGGCATCCCCATTTCTTTGTTATCATGCTGAAGACTTGTGGATCTAGTTTCCACTTGTGAGGGTCCATGAGGTTTCTGCTTAGTTAGTCTGCCAGAGTATTTTTCTTTCCTGGCAGGAAATGTGCCTGCAGATGTACTTGATAGGCCAGTGCTGTGTTCCACAAAGTCATGGCTTGCCTGCAGAGGGGTTAGGAATGTGTGCCCCCTTGCTTATGTACCACATGACTGTAGTATTGTCCATCTTTAGTGATAGTTGTCCTGGATGTAGTAGATCCTTGAAGTTTGTCAGGGCATTCTGTACAGCTAGCATCTCTTTTTGATTGATATGAAGATACATTTGGTCTGTGGGCCACATGCCCTGTACACATTTTCCCGCCATGTGTGCTCCCCAGGCATAATCCGATGCATCTGTTGTTAGTGTCTGCCTGGCTGTGGGTAAAGTGAAAGGATGTCCCTTGTTGTGGTGACAGGCCAGTGCCCACCATCACAACTCCTGTTGCAGGCAGGGAATAAGAGTAATTACTGTTTTCAAGCTGTGGCAATGTTGAGTCCAAACACTTTTTATATACCATTGTAGCTTCTTCATATGTAGTCTTGCATATGGAATAAGCAGGATGCAGGATGCCATGAAGCCCAAAGCCTGCAGAATTTTTCTTGCAAGTAGCTGGGTCTTTGTTGCCATCATTTGAAAGTAATGAGTCAGTTGCCTTTGTTTGTCTGGCATGAGATAAGCCATCTGGGCAGTTGTATTTAAGCTTGCACCAAGGAATATTATCTCTTGAGAGGGCACTAGTTTTGATTTATTTTCGTTTACTGTGTACCCTAGGCAAGTTAGTAATCTTTTTACAAATGCCAGATGCTTTAGTAGAATGTCCTTGCTGTCTGCTTTAATAAGGCAGTCGTCCAAGTAAGGATATATTTGAATTACTTTTTGTCTGCAAAATGCAATTACTGGTGCCAGGCATTTTGTGAAGACCCTGGGCGCAGTAGATAAGCCAAAGGGCAGTGCAGAGAATTGGTAATGCATTGAGCCAGCTACGAATCTGAGGTATCTTCTGCAAGATTGTCTGATTGGGACATGCAGGTATGCCTCTTTGAGGTCCAAAGTAACTAGCCAAGCCTTTCTGCCCAGCATGGCTAGAAGTTGCTGCATTGCCAAAATTTTGAATTTTGGAACATCCATGAAAGTATTTAGAGTAGACAGGTCCAGTATTGGTCTCCAAGCTTTGTCCTTTCTGGGTACCAAGAAAAGTCTTGAGTAAAATCCTTGTCCCTGTTCTTGCTGTGGTACTTTTTGAATAGCCCTCATGTCCATGAGGGCAGAAATTTGTTTTTGTGCCTCTGCCCACTGATTGTGTGGCAGGTCTGACATACCTTTTGGCCTTGGTAGGGTGTGAAAGTGGAACCTGTAACCCTGGGAAACAATATTCAGTAGCAAAAAACACAAGTAATCACCATAGAACGCCAAGTTTAATGAAGCTTTCGGGCTCTCAACCCTTCATCAGCATACACAATCATTTAATTAATTCCATTTATATAGAGGTATAATTAATATCACATGATCAAAACCAGTCACTAAAAAATCACAACTAATAAAAATAACCTATTATAATATAAAATATACAAAAATTGTACAAAAATTATAATTATAAAAATTATGTATACATAAAAACTACTATTAGTTACCAAGGTTCTTGACATCCTCAAAGGTGACAGTTTGAATGACTGTTTCCAAGCATTCATAGAAAAAATACGTTTACTAGATACCAGGCTGGAAATACAAAAAAAACGTAAGTTGCAAAGAGATGTAGAAGATTTTAAAAACGGCCATATTTTTTCTTGGCCGAGAACCGAGTATAAACGGTTCAATTAAACTAATAAATCACAGCAACAAATTGAAAGCATTAAGACTGTAACTCGGTCATTAGACCAGTTGGATGACTTTAATTTGCCATCCACTCCAACGGAACATCCGACCAATCAGCAGGCTGGAACGCAACCAGGATTACAGCCTACATCTCAACGTCCTGATGCAACACAACTGGGAGAAGAAGCAGTGGCGACTAATTCAAACGTAGGAAGTAAAAGTATGAATATCTCTAATACTTCAATTTCAGTACTACAACAAATGGACTCTAAAACAAATAAACAAACTGAAATCCCCGCTTTTTTACCCTTTCGTTTGAATCAACCAGAAAAGGTAATATTGCACAAACCTCGGTCGGAAAGGAGCCCAATGTTAAGAACAGCACAGCAACAGTCACAAGGGGCAAAAAGGAAAAACGACAGCCCGAAGAAAACCAACAAGACACCTCGCAGATGACTGAAGTAGTGCCAATTATTAACAGAGGTACTGTAAATTTAACACAAAGATATTTTCATGAAGAAAATTTTAAGTTATTAAGTAAAGGCTTAAAATTTGTGCCTTTCACTATGGACAATATAGTGAACATGATAATAGATTTGAAGGAAACTTAATGTTAAAATTACTATTCCCTAATTCTGTTGTTAGTAACACTAGTTATAAAAAATTAAGCATTTTTGTTCCACAATTGTCACCTGTTATAACAGCATTTGTAAATATAGTGGAAATAGAACTAAGGTCCATGTGTGTTATGAAATATGAAAAGGCATCAAAATATAACTTAACATATCATGAATATCAAGCTTTAACTAGTTTAAAGAAAGATAATGATATAATAATTAAACAGGCTGACAAGGGTGGGGCCACTGTGATAATGGACCGGAGCTACTATATGGATGCATTTAAGAACTTCCTTTCTGATGTTAATACATTTGAAAAAATAACATTTCTGGAAGTAAAAAATCAGATAATGCAAATAAATATGTTAGTATATGAAATGCAATTAAATAACCAAATATCATTAGAATTGTTTAATTATTTCTCTGTTCCATGTCCAAGAATACCGCAGATTTATGGGATACCAAAGATACACAAATCATTATCTAACCCACCACTGAGACCTATCGTCTCAGGAAAAGGATGGGTGACAGAGCCCATTTCCAAATATTTACAGAAAGAATTATCTAAGGATTTATCTCACTGTACCACAGTTATAAAAGATATGATACAATTTCTATATAAATTAAATAATTGGTATATGAATGCTATTGAAAATTACATCTTTGTAACACTTGACGTGGAGTCATTGTTTACAGTTATACCTATAGAATATGGTGTTGAAGCTGTGAGGAGGCTTTTATTAATGTATTCTGTCGTACAGCCTAGTGAGATTGAAAATTTATGTTTGCTTCTGGATTTGGTGTTAACAAAAAATGTATTTATTTTTGATGAAGTTCCATACAGGCAATTAACTGGTGTAGCTATGGGAACATCAGTGGCAAACACTTTTGCTAATCTGGTCCTTTATTATTGGAGAAGAACTATATACTAAATGACAGCAATGTGTATAATAAATATGTAAAATGCTACACCAGGTCGATGATTGCTTTTTATTTGGAAAGGAACAGAGGATGAATTACAATTATATTTATCTTATCTAAATAATACTACCCAATTTTTTAAGTTTAAAATGAATTATTCAATACATAGTATGATATTTTTGGATGTGAAATTATATAAGAAAGATAAGAAAGTAGAAACTATGATACATAAGAAAGATGTACATGTAACAAGATATCTGAGAAGAACCAGTATGCATCCAACACATATTTTTGGTGGCATAGTTAAGTCACAACTAATTAGGGTAAGTAGGCTGTCAACGGAGAATGACCTATATGCAAATGAAATAATAGAAATGAAGGATGAATTCATAAGAAGTGGTTACCCAGAAGTTATGATCAAAAGAATTATTGATGAAGTAAATAATGGTAGAATTCATGAATATAAACCTATATTTAATGTTTCATCATTAGTAATGCATTATGAATTAATGACACAAACAAAGGCAAAGGATGATAAAATTAGGTACATAACCACATATAATGGATATACACATCAAATTTGTAAAATTATAGAAAAAAACTGGCCAATATTGATGGCCATGCCGGAAATAGAAAAAATTACAGGACCGAAACCTACTTTTGCATATAGAAATCAACAATCATTGAAAAGTGTTTTGTGCTATAAGGATTTTAGCAAACAACCACGGTCAATAAAAGGTAAATTAGGCACTTTTAGATGTTATAATTGCAGTTGTTGCAATGATATTTTAGAAGTAGATGAATGCTTTAGACATCCAGTAACTAATATCAGATTTGAATTTCGACGTATGGCCACTTGTAACACATCTAAAATAGTATACCTGGCTACCTGTATGTATTGCCATAATTTTTATGTAGGAAAAACGACAAGAAGGCTCAAAGACTGGGTCATAGAACATAAATCAGAGATAAATAGGAAAGTCCAAACAAATGCTTTATATAAGCATATAATGGAAAATGCAACACATAGGTTTAAGTTCAGGTGTATAGATACAGTTGATTTAGGGGTAAGAGGTGGTGATATAAATAACTTACTAGAGCTTAAGGAGTTACAATGGATAATCAGATTACAAGCTGATGCGAGTCCTGGCGTCAACAACGCCACTAGTATAAAACCAATATTAGTGAAACGACAGCAAGATAATTTATAATATAATAATAACTAATAGTAGTTTTTATGTATACATAATTTTTATAATTATAATTTTTGTACAATTTTTGTATATTTTATATTATAATAGGTTATTTTTATTAGTTGTGATTTTTTAGTGTCTGGTTTTGATCATGTGATATTAATTATACCTCTATATAAATGGAATTAATTAAATGATTGTGTATGCTGATGAAGGGTTGAGAGCCCGAAAGCTTCATTAAACTTGGCATTCTATGGTGATTACTTGTGTTTTTTGCTTATGAACTTTCTGACAGCGTTTTTCTTAAAAACAATATTCAGTACCCATTTGTCTTGGGTAATTTTGTGCCAATTTTGTGAAAAGTGTGCTAGTTTTCCCCCTAAGGGTGCCTCCGAAAGGTAAGTGCTTGGCATTGGTAGAGGGAAGTCATTGGGACTGTTTCCTATAGGGTTGTGATTTGTCTTCTCCGCCTTTGGGGGCTGAAGCACCCCATTGTTTAGGTCTGTATGTGTCTTGTGACTGAGATCTGCCTCTTGGGCGTCTGTATCTGCCTCTTTGTGGCCTGTCTGACAGTGGAAAGGACCAATTTTTTGAAGGTCAGTTCCTGCTAAATCTGGGTGGCTGAACCTGTAAGAAATCCTTTACTGTGTGCATGGATTTTGCTTTATCCTCCATTTTCTTTAACACCTCTTCTGCCTTAACACCTAACAAAGTATCATGCTGTAATAGGGCATCCAACAATTTTGCTTTAACATGATCAGGTAAACTTTGTTCCTTTAACCAAGCATGTCTTCGAATGACAGAACCTGCAACTGCGGCTCTGCAAGAAGCCTCTAATGAATCAAAACCACATTGCAAAGTATGCTTTCCCACTTGTTCAGCTGCATGCAATAAATCCTGCATTTCCTTATTTTCAGGACATTCTGAGCTTGTAAGCATTTTCTGTTTGAGCAAAGACATTAGATATTGTTGGTATTTAAGCATGTGAAACTGACAGTTTAAAGCCCTTACAGCTAAAGTAGCAGAGGTGTAAACGTTTTTCCCCCATCTGTCCAGTGCTCTAGAATCCCTATCAGAGGGAACAGGATTTTTTGCAGTAGAAGCCTTGACCCCTTTGGGACCCTGAGAAACTGGTTCTGGGTCAGCAGCAGGGTTTTTATAAACAAATTTATGAGAGAATTTATGTAGTACCTGTATGGCTTGACTGGTGCAGGGGGTAAAGAATCAGGAGACAGACTGGATTCAGAGAAAACATCATCAACAATATCAAGCACAGGGGAGATAGCCAGAGGCCTGTGCTGAGGCAATAAAGAAGTCTCTGAGCCTTTTCTTGGATTCTGAATAATCCTGTCTCTCCCAATGAAAATGCTCCCTCATGGTGTGCAGGGTTTCCCCAAAAGAATAATCTTCAGGTGGAGAGGCTGAAGGTATAGATTATTCTGCATCAGAGTCATCATAGGGAGGGAGAGAATATCCCTGATCTGAAGAGGAATCAGAGGAAATAGAAACCTGGTCAGAGGAATCATAGTCAGTGTCTTGCCTAGGCCTTTTATCAGGAGGGGGATGGGAAACCCTGATCAAGGTAATTTAAGTCTTCGGCCATTTTAAGCATCCGTTTCTTTGGCATGGATGACTGTCCATGAGAATGCTGTACTTGTTTCCTTGTCTTTAATGGTGTTTTTGACTTTGCCTTGGCTGCTGCAGTGGACCTAATAGTAAGCTGTGACGGTCTGAAAACACCCTCAGAAGCCGATGCCTGCTCAGCGGCTCCGGACCCGTCTGAGGGAATAGTTTCTGCAGGCCCAATACCTTGAGTTTCCAGAGGCCTAGGTGTCTCCACATGGGAGTCTGATACGGCCTGTGGCTCTGAGGTAGCGGGTATCAGGGGCTGCGAAAGCTCCTCACTGAGAACCGCCGAACTGGCGACTGGCCTAGAAAAGGCTTTGTCGTCGGTTTTGGACCTCGGATGCCTGTCCTTTTCCTTGTCTTTGCGTTTTTTACGAATTCCAGTCGTCGGTTGTTCCGACGGCATAATGTAGTTAAATCTTCGGCCAAAGTAATGTAAAGCAAAATCAAACCTATGCTTAATAGTGCATTTGTTGAATCTAGCACAAAACAGACAACTAGTAACGTCGTGGTCAGGGCCTAGGCAAGGACTACAGTAAGAGTGAAAGTCCTTATGAGGTATTTGCTTCCCACAAGAAATACAATTGGTAACTTTTACTGACATCGGTCTGAAGCAAGAAAAAGTTTCCCCACTTAGCTTTACTGAAGACTTTGGTTCTGAAACTCGATTTCGAAAATTTCAGGAGTCTGCCGACCGGCACTTGCGAACTGCTTTTGCTTCGGGCACCTGCGAGGCAAAAAAGACTGAAGAATATGGCGTCAGTTGCATCTTTTATACCCCTGACGCAGTGACGTCAGGGAAGAGGCGACAGCAACCGACGCCGGACCTAGACTTTGGAACTCTGGCCAACTGCGGGTAGCCTGCCAGCAGGATAACCCAAGTGCAATGACTGCAACAGTGAAACACGATGAACATCAGGCACATTTTGTGTGCTCTAAGATAACAAGAGAAGTGTTTAGTACTCAAGTCACAACAGGGAGGTTAGTTCCTGGGACCAGATGGTACACCGGTTGAACTATGGAAGCTACTGCGAGGAACTAGAGGCGGCCTGGGTAAAGTTAAATTAACTAAATTATGCAAGGGGCTGCCCTACCACATTAATGGAAAAGTACAGTTTTGTACCTACCATAAATGTAGATGTTCGAGTGCTAATACAGCTGCAGTAATCACATATGGGTTCTCTGCCGTCAAGCGGTCCCTCGGTCGGCCGAATTCCAAAGTCTAGGTCCGGCGTCGGTTGTTGTCGCTCTCCTTCCTGACGTCAGTGCGGCAGGGGTATATAAGACACAGCCGACGCCATTTTCTTCAGTCTTTCTTGCCCCAGATGTCAGGTGCCCCCAGAAGGAAGGCAATACATAAATTATATTTATATACATGCAATGCAATATAATCAAAAATCAGTAGTTGCCAGCAAATATACCACAGAAGGATAACCCAATCAGGTTGTATGAAGAGGGGTTAGGCCCTATGCCTTTACCAAAAGGGGAAGGAGGGAGGGAAACCTGTACTGCAGCTGTATTAGCACTTGAACATCTACATTTATGGTAGGTACAAAACTGTACTATGTTCATCGTGCATACAGCTGCAGTAATCACATATGGGTAGAATCCCAAAGCTACGCACAGGGTGGTAGGCACTAGGTGGAACTGGGTTGAGCCAGAATGCCCTGCAACACAGCAGTGGCAAAGCCTGCTCTAGTTTTGGAATATAAAGGCAGATGGTAGTGTTTTGTGAACTTATGCACAGAACTCCAAGTGGCTGCCTCCAAAATATCTTTGGTAGGAACTCCTCTGAGGAAGGCTGTAGAGGTAGCTGTGGCCCTGGTGGAGTGGGATCTGATGCCTGTAGGGACAGATTTTTCCATGATAGGAGTAACAAAACCGTATGCAATGGCCTATCCATTTTGAAATTGTCTGTTTGGTAACTGGCTTCCCTTGAGCCCCTACAGCATAGGACACAAAAAGTTGTTCTGATTTCCTGAAAGGCTTTGTTCTGTCCAAATAATAACGCGGCTGCCTATGGATGTCTAAGGAGTGTAACAACCTTTCCCTTTTGTTTTGAGGATTGGGGTAAAATTTAGGTAAGTGTATGGCTTGGTTTAAAGCTACCCTGGATACCACTTTAGGCATAAATGACGGGTTGGTTCCAAGGGAAACCCTGTCCTGATGGAAGATGAGAAAGGGCTGCACAGCCATGAGGGCTTGTAGTTCCGAAACCCTACGAGCTGAGGTAATGGCCAGAAGGAAAGCTGTTTTCCAGGACAAATATTGCAAATCTGTTGAGGCAGCTGGTTCAAAGGGAGGCAATGTTAATTTTTCTAGAATGTAATTAAGATCCCAGGCTGGCACTGGTTGTTTCCTTGGTGGTCTTATATTCTTAGCCCCTCTGAGGAACTGTCTTAAGAGTGGGAGAGAGAATAAGGGTGGATCCGTGTTGAATTCTGCAGAAATAGCTGAGGCATGGATTTTTATGGAGGAAAATGAAGTCCACTGTTCAGCAGCTCAGCTAGATACTGTAATACCTGAGGCAAATTCAGTTTTCTAGGGTCCTGGCCTTTTTTCTCATTCCAAGAGCAAAACCGTTTCCATTTTGCGGAGTAAGCCTTTCTAGTAGATGGCCTTCTGGCCTCCAAAATGACATCCTGCACCTCCTTGGGCAGTAGAGTCTGTTGTGGTGTTAAGGAATTTTCCATGCAGCGAGGTTGAGTGTTTTCAGCTGACTGTGAAGAGTTTTGTAGCTGTGCTGAGTCAGCAGAAGAGGCATTAGAGGTAGGTGCCAGGGAGCAGTATGTGTTAGGCTCCACAGGAGTGGCTACCAGTGTTGTCTTGGCCAGTCTGGAGCAATCATTATCATTTTCGGTCTGTCTGCTCTTGCTTTCAAGAGCACTTTGGGCAGAAGAGGTAGAGGTGGGAAAGCGTAAACTGTCATAGCTGTCCAACTGAATGAAAGGGCGTCCACTCTCCAGGCCTTTGGATGAAAGTTCCTTGAACAAAACTTTTCCAATTGATGATTCCTGTGGGAGGCGAAGAGATCTATGCCTGGCCTCCCCCACGCTTGGATTATCTTTGTAAACACTTGAGGATGCAACTTCCATTCGTGTGGATCTGTCATATTTCTGCTTAGATTGTCTGCCAGCGTGTTTTCCAAACCTGGCAAGTACTGTGCTTGAAGTTCGATTTGCCATTCCAGGGCCAATTTCCAAAGTGTCATGGCTAGTCTGCACAGGGGATATGAATGTGTTCCTCCTTGTTTGTTTATGTACCACATTACTGTGGTGTTGTCTGTTCTTATCAATAATTGTCCTGGATGCAGGAGGTCCTTGAAAGCTGTAATTGCATTTATCACTGCTAGCATTTCTTTTTGATTGATGTGAAGGTGCTTTTCCTTTTGGGACCATTTGCCCTGAATGCACCTGTCTGTCATGTGCGCCCCCCCAGGCGTAATATGAGGCGTCTGTTGTGATGACTTGGTTTGCTTGAGGCTTGCTGAATGAGAGACCTGTGTTTGTTTGACATGCTTGGGCCCACCATAGAAATTCCTTTTGCAAACATGGAATTATTGGTATTATTGTTTCCAAACTGTGGCTGTGTTGAGACCATAGTTTTTTTAGGTACCACTGAAGTTTCCTCATATGCAACTTTGCACATGGGATTAAAAGAATGCAAGATGCCATGAAGCCCAGAGCCTGCAGGATTTTCCTTGCAGTAAGCCTGATACAATTTGCTAGTATTTTGAAGTACTGAGTTAGTTGCCCCTGTTTTTCTGGCGTAAGATAGGCCATCTGGGTGTTTGTGTCCAAGTTGGCACCCAAGAAAGTTATTTTCTGAGATGGTGTTAGCCTGGATTTCTCTTTGTTGATTGTGTATCCCAGAGAATTCAGTAACAGTGTTGCATAAGCCATGTGCTCCAGAAGTATGTGCTTGCTGTCCGCTTGGATCAGGCAGTCGTCCAAATAAGGGTAAATTTGTATCCCTTAAAGTCTGCAGCAGGCAATTACTGATGCCAGGCATTTCGTGAATACTCTGGGCACAGTAGATAAGCCAAAGGGCAATGCAGAGAATTGATAGTGGATTGAACCTGCAAGAAATCTGAGGTATCTTCTGCAGCTTTGTCTGATTGAAACATGCAGGTATGCCTCCTTGAGGTCCAATGTTACCAGCCAAAACTCCTTGCCCAGCATGGGAAGAGGATGCTGTAATGTTAACATCTTGAATTTTGGTACGAGTAAGAATGTGTTTAGGATGGATAAGTCCAAAATGGGTCTCCAGTCGGTTCCTTTCCTTGGTACCAGAAACAGCCTGGAATAAAAACCTTGGCCTTGTTCGTGAGTAGGTACCTCTTGAATAGCTTTCATATCTATGAGCTTTGAAATTTGTAGTTGTGCCTCTGCCCTTTGATTGTGTGGCAGGTTTGGCATGCCTCTCATTTTTGGAAGTGTGTGAAAATGAAATCTGTAGCCTCTGTTTATAACGTCCAGGATCCATTTGTCTGTTGTGACAATATGCCAATTTCTTGTAAATAATGCCAGCTTTCCTCCCAAGGGTGCTGCCAGCTGAGACTTGCTTGGCATGGAAAGGAGGAAGTCATTGGGTTTGTTTCCTGTGTTGTTGTGCACTGTCTTCGCCACCTCTTGGTGCTGGAGTTTGCCATTGCCTGCCTCTGTATGATCCTTGTGATTGTCCTCTGCCCCTTGTGCGCCTGTATCTACCTCTTTGGGGCTTGTCCGTGGCTGGAAAGGACCAGTTTTTAGAAGGCCAATTTCTGCTAAAACATGGTGGTTGAACTTGTAGAAAAGCTTTGACAGTTTGCATAGATTTGGCTTTTTCTTCAATTTTCCGTAGTATCTCCTCAGCATTAGTACCAAATAGCACATCCTTTTGTAAAGGAGCATCTAGTAGTTTAGCTTTCACATGATCAGGAAAGATTTGTTCCCTAAGCCATGCATGTCTACGAATGACTGATCCTGTAACAGCAGCTCTACTTGAGGCCTCTAGGGCATCATTGCCACATTGTAAGGAGTGTTTACCCACTTGTTCTGCACCATGCACCATATCCTGCAACTCCTTCAAATCTGGCTGTTCAGGTTGAGACATTTTATTTCTTAATTGTGATAACAGAAACTGCTGATATTTAAGCATATGAAACTGACAATTTAAGGCCCTCATGGCTAGGGTGGCCGAGGTATATACCTTTTTCCCCACCTTTCTAAGGATCTTGACTCTCTTTCGGAAGGTAGTGGATTCTTAGCAGTAGAGGCCTTCATTCCCTTGGGGCCTTGAGAAATGGTTTCAGGGTCAGCATTATGGCTTTTGTAAAGAAATTGGTAAGAGCTAGGAACTCTGTAGTACCTATCAGGCTTGACTGGGGCAGGAGGCAGGGAATCCGGATTAAGGCAAGCCTCCGAATAAACATCATCAAGTATGTCCAAGACAGGATGTATCGCCAGAGGTCTGTGTTGAGGTAACAAAAGAAATTCCCTAAGTCTTTTCTTGGAATCAGAAAAGTCTTGGCCTTCCCAATGGAAGTGTTCCCTCAAGGTGTGCAAGGTTTCTCCAAAAGAAAAATCCTCAGGAGGAGATACAGAAGGAATGGACTGCTCTGCATCAGAATCTTCAAAAGGGGAGTAAGAGTGTTCCTCTACATCAGAATGTTCTGAAAAAATGGAGCCCTGATCAGAAGAGGGAGAATCTTCCTCCACTCTGGGTCTCTTGTCTGGAGGGGGTTGGGAACCCCTGATAAGAGTAATTAAATCCTCAGCCATTTTAAGCATCTGCTTTTTAGGCATGGGGCCTGGAGATGGGCCCTGTGCAACAGGCCTCTTGGGATGCCTGGCTGATTTGGACTTAGTAAAGGCCTTAATGGAAAAGGAAGATGAGGGTCTAAAGACACCATGGGTGGAAGTGGACCTGTCCACATTCGGAGATTCAACACTCACAGTGGTTTCGGTGGTTGTAGTCTGGGTATGGGCCGAGGTACCTGCGGTCTCGGTTACAGGAGACACCGCCTAAGAAGTGTCGTCGGTAGTCAGGGACTGCATAGGCGTCTCGCTGAGAACCGGACCACGTGTAGCCGGTTTTGGCGTGGTGTCGGTGGGGACCGCAGACCTCGCGTGTCGGTCCTTGTCCTTGCGTTTTTTGGACAAAACGGTAGTCGGAGTGTCCGACGACATTTTATAATCAAAGGCTATACCAAAAAAGTGTTGGGCGAACTCCGCCCGATGCTTAATAGTGCGTTTATTGAAAGTTGCGCAAAAGCGACAGCCCGAGACGTCGTGGTCTGGGCCTAAACAAGGTATGCAGAGGGAATGGAAATCCTTATGCGGTATTTGCTTCCCACAAGAAATACAATAGTTAACTTTTTCTGACATCGGTCTGAGGCAAGAAAAGTTTCCCCAACGGGGTACTTAGCTTTAATGAAGACTTCGGTTTCCAATTTTTCGTAAATTCAGGAGCTGGCTGACCGGCACTTGCGAACTGCTTCTGCTTCGGGCACCGTGCGGCAAAAAAGACTGGAGAAAATGGCGTCGGCTGTGTCTTATATACATCTGCCGCACTGACGTCACCAAGGAGAGCGACAACAACCGACGCCAGACCTAGACTTTGGAATTCGGCCGACAGAGGGACCGCCTGACGGCAGAGAACCCATATGTGATTACTGCAGCTGTATGCACGATGAACATCAAGCTGTAGTTACTGTGCTTTTAAAAGATGGCAAAGACCCAGACCTCCCAATGTCTTGATGACCCCTTCTGGTTGCTACCCATGATTACTAAGTTTTTACATCAATCATGGCCAAGACAGTGGCCTAATATAGATGCCCACATCAATTCACTAGGACCAGTGTGGTTTCATAACGCGTAGAAATAGATCTGGTAGTACTCTGAGGACACGACTACTGCTGAAGGATGCTAGTGAATCTCAAAAAAAAAAAACAATTTTGCTATTGAGTTTAAATGCAGAAAAAGCATTCAATAGTGTATTCTGAAAGTTTCTTTTCCTAGCTTTTCAGGCATTTGGTTTTACAGCAAAATTTGTGAGGCTCCTACAATCATTGTACAATGGTACTTCTGCTACATTAAGAATGACGACAAGCCTGCCTCCTCTATTTTAACTGTACAGAGGCACTAGACAGGCCTGTCTACTATCCCCCTTGTTGTTTGCCTGTATCTGGAACCGTTGCCCCAAGTGATCAGGGGACCAGACTACTGAAAGATATAAACAGGGTAGCTTGAAACTGAAATCATCTCTTTGCTGACCATCTCTTCTTATCACTGTCTCACCCTCACATGGACCTTCTTCTGACATCCAATACACTGCAAAAATTAGGCCTACTAGCTAGTTATAAAGTTAACATTGAGAAAAACTAAAGCAGTGTCAGTGAATGTGGCCTTTGAAAGCAACTTCATTCAATGGTTTCCAATCCTGGTCCTCCAGAAAACTTAAAATCTTTCGGCATATGGGTGACTGACTCAAGTCAAGGCACAGCAGACAAGACTACAGGGCTATGACAGGGAAAATATAGGGACAGCCAACAAAATGGAATGGGATCCTATTGAATTCTGGCCATAAGGTACAGGCACTGAACTGGTTTATATTACCATTGCTACTAAATAACCATCAAGCCCTAGGTTGCTCTTCTGGGCCTAGGAGTTTCTTCAATTCATCACTGGAAGCTACTTCAGCCCCTAAAGTAGTCTTAATAGACAGTTGTGGTATTCCAAATAGTTAACTTTTCATGTGCATGGAAAAATATGGCTCTAGAGAGGATTCAGTGCCCAAGGCACATTGACCGTTTTAGACTGCTTTTGAATGGTTAACATATACAAAACCTTCCCTCAAATTTGCTAGATACTAGAGGAGGAAGAAGGGCCCAGGAACCCCTGGAGAACTGTCCTAGAGAAGCTTGCTCTGGATCTAAAGAAGACATCCAGCCAATAGGGTGTCACAACAATGATTTCAAATATCGCTCTCTTAGCTTTGAGTAATCCTTTCTGAATCAGAGAAAAGGCTGGAAACGCATAAAAGGAACATTCCAGTCCAAGGGAACGAGAATGTATTTGTCCTCCAAGCATGGCTGTAACTATCTCTGGAACAGAAGCTCTCTAGTTGTCTGTTTTGAAGGAAGGCAAACAGACTTTCTGGAGGTGCGCCCCATATCTGGACTAGAGTCTGGCCCACCACTGCCTTGAGCTCTCAAGCGGGGCTGCGCAGGACCTGCTTAGTCTGTCTGCCACAACATTCTGCTATGACAAGATGCAAGAAGCCTGGAGTGTCAAGTGTCAGAGAAACCTAAGAAGGCAGCTTCAAGGCCATCACTGCCAACCAGCAGAGGTTACAACCTCCTACACCACCACTTCAGTTGAAATACCACATCCCTGGTGTTGTCCATAATCAACTGAAGAGGACCCAGACTCCATGGGTGAAGAAAAACCTTCAAGGCATGAATCACCATCACATTGATAATGATGTGCTTCCCCCAGGTGTCATTGAGATCACAAGCAACTTGCATTACCTTCCCCTTTGGTAACTCATTATGGGAAGTCACACGAATCTGTCTAGACAGATTGCTCCAGAACTGGAGGGGGGGAACAGAAGTCCTGGATTGACACTCAACTGTTCTCGCCACCAATGTGACTCCTATCCTATGAAAGGAAGCACTACCACCTTGGTTTCCAGTGAATAAATCTGCTGATTCCAATAATTTCAGACATATCTATGAATTTCTCTGAAGTAAATATATGCCAGTGGTATGCTAATCATGGACGCCATCTGTGACAGAATGTTCAGAAATTCGAGCTGGGGTGACAACCATTTGAGAATTCCAGAAACACCGGGTAAGAAATAAATTGGTCTTCGGTCAAAAAAAATCCATTCCTGAATTGGAATCTTTAAGACACTCTAGAAGAGTTTTTGTGAGGAGGACAGACACGACTTCAGGAGAATCAACTTGAACGTTTGACGGCAGAGTAAGGGAAAAACTTTCTCCAATTCCAAACACTTGCACACAGACTCTGCACATATCAGCAAGTTATCCAAGTAAGAAAAATGTGGATGCCCAATGTTAGACAGTGGACAAGCCATTTTGTAAACACTCAGGGAGCAGTGGACAGCCCAAAGAGCAATACAGAAGAAAACTGTGACCAAGAGACAACAACTTGCATACCTCCAGAAATGATGAGCAATGAGGATATGATAATTAGTATCCTACAAATCCAAGATCACCAAGAAGCAGTGGTCTGGAAGAAGGGGAAGCACAGTCTGCAGGTTGAGCATCTTGAATTTGGGAAATCTGGATGAAAGTATTCAAAAAAGACTTGTCCAATACAGGTCTCCCGACATTTTCTTTTTTGGGAACCAGGAAAATTCAGGAATAAAACACCCTCATTCTCTAAGGAGGCAGCACTGGTTCTATGACTCGAGAGTCCAGCATATTCTGGAGAACAGGAGGAAACAAAGACTTATCTCGTGATTAAGGAAGAAATCCCCTGAATAGAGGAGGATGGTCTTTCCACTGCCATCAGTAACCCTTGCCCACAATGCTGAAGACACATCAGTCGGAACACTGACAGCCAAACCTTGTTGACAGGCAAAGTACAGTTTTGTACCTACCATAAATGTAGATGTGTAAGTGTATACCCTGCTGCAGTCATCACACTTGGGTTATCCTGTCATCAGGCGGTCCCGCAGTCGGCCCGAATTCCAAAGTCTTGGTCCGGCGTCAGTTGCTGTCGCTTCTTCCCTGATGTCAGTGCGCCAGGGGTATACGAGAGGCATCCGACACCATTTTCTTCAGTTTTTCTTGCCCCAGATGTCAGGTGCCCCCCCCCCAAAATGTGATCAGTAGATAGTACCAATAATAAAAGTTTAGCACAAGCAAAACATCCCTCCAGCTATAAGCAAATACACCACAAAGGTTGTATCAGATTTTAAGGTATTGAAAGGTTTCAGTTAGGTCAGAGGGGATGGAAGGAGGGTAACCTGGACTGCAGCAGGGTATACATTCTAACATCTACATTTATGGTAGGTACAAAACTGTACTATGTTCATCGTGTTACCCTGCTGCAGTCATCACACTTGGGTTGAATCCCAAAGCTAAGGATGGGGGGTGGAGTCAAACAGGGTTAGAGGAGGCTAGAAGGCCCTGCAAAACTGCAGTGGCGAAGCCAGCTCTAGACTTAGAATAAAGTGGTAAGTGATAGCGTTAGGTGAAGGTGTGTACTGAGCTCCAAGTTGCAGCTTCCAGAATACCCTTGGTTGGCACCCCCCTGAGGAAGGCTGTAGATGTAGCTGCTTCCCTGGTGGAGTGGGGCCTTATGCTAGCAGGAACTGGTTTTCCATGATGGGTGTAGCAAAAATGTATGCAATGTCCTATCCATTTTGAAATGGTCTGTTTTGAGATAGCCTTTCCTTGTGATGCTGTAGCATAGGATACAAAAAGCTGGTCAGATTTTCTGAAAACCTTAGTTTTATCCTAGTAACAACAAGTTGCCTGTGAATGTTCAAGGAGTGCAGGAGTCTTTCTCCTTTGTTCTGTGGATTTGGGAAGAAGGTGGGTAAATGGATGGTTTGATTTAGAGCCACACTGGATACCACCTTTGGCATAAAGGAGGGGTTAGTTCGTAGAGAAACTCTGTCTTGTTGGAAAATGAGGAAAGGCTCTACTGCCATTAGTGCCTGTAGCTCTGAGACTCTTCTGGCTGAAGTAATTGCTAGCAGCAGGGCAGTCTTCCACGATATAAACTTTAAATCAGCTGAGAAAGCTGGCTCAAAAGGTGGCAGCGTAAGTTTTTCCAGAACAAAGTTGAGGCCCCAAGTTGGTGTTGGTGCTGTCCTGGGAGGCCTAATGTTTTTGGCCCCTCTGAGGTACTGCCTTAGAAGTGGATGTGAAAATAAGGGAGGATCCATGTTGTAGTGAGCTGCAATAGCTGAGGTGTGAATTTTAATAGATGAAGAAGAAAGTCCTATGTGTAACATCTCAGTTAAATATTGTTGAATCTGAGGTATGCCCGGCACAAGGGTATTTTGGCCTTTAGCTTGGTTCAAGGCAAAAAATCTTTTCCATTTGTCTGAGTAGGCTTTCCTGGTGCTGGGCCTTCTGACCTCCAGAATGACATCCGTAACAGCTTGTAAAAGAGGAGCTGGCTGGTTGATTAGGTGATTTGCCATGCAGCCAAATTTAAGGTTTTGAGCTGGCTGTGTACAATCTGACTGTCTTGCTGTGTGAGCAGATGAGGAATTTGTGGTAAAATCCATGGTGGGCCGTGGGCCATGTTCCTTAGTAGTGAGTATCAGTACTGGCATGGCCAGTCTGGGGTAATGAGCATCATTCGGGGTCTCTCCATCCTGACTTTCAGCAGCACCTTTGTGAGAAGGGGCAATGGAGGAAAGGCATATACTGTTAGCATTTTCCAACTGAATGAGAGTGCGTCCACTTTCCAAGCTTGATGGTGAAATGTCCTGGTGCAAAATTTTGATAGCCGATAGTTTTGGGGGTTGGCAAACAGGTCTATGTCTGGGCGCCCCCATTTTTGAGTTATCATTGCAAATACTTGTAGATCCAGTTTCCACTCATGGGGATCCATGATGTTTCTGCTTAGGTCGTCCGCCAATGTGTTCTTTTCTCCTGGCAGGAATTGAGCTTGTAATTGAACTTGGTAAGCCAGTGCTGTGTTCCACAAAGTCATTGCTTGCCTGCATTGAGGGTAGGAGTGTGTACCCCCTTGCTTGTTTATGTACCACATTACTGTGGTGTTACCTGTCCTTATTATAAGCTGTCCTGGATGTAAGAGGTCCTTGAAGGCTGTCAGAGCATTCTTTACAGTTAGCATTTCTTTTTGATTGATGTGCAGATTTCTTTGATCTGCAGTCCATATGCCTTGAACGCACTGTCCTGCCATGTGTGCCCCCCCAGGCATAGTCCGATGCATCTGTTGTCATAGTTTGCCTGGCTGGGGGTAAGGTGAAAGGCTGACCCTTGTTGAGATGACATGCCTGTGACCACCATAGAAACTCCTGTTGAAGGCAGGGAATGAGAGGTATCATTGCTTCCAAGCTGTGGCGAGTCCATACGCTTTTCAGGTACCATTGTAATTTCCTCATATGCAGTTTTGCAAATGGTATTAGTAGTATGCAAGACGCCATGAAGCCCAAGGCCTGCAGAATTTTTCTTGCAGGGAGTTGGGTCTTTGTTGCCAATATTTTGAAGTATTGAGTTAGTTGTAGTTGTTTGTCTGGCATCAGATAAGCCATCTGGGCCGTTGTATTCAAGCTGGCACCCAGGAATGTCATATTTTGTGAGGACACTAGTTTTGATTTCCTTTCGTTTACTGTGTACCCTAGGCAACTTAGAAGGTGTTTTACAAAAGCCAGATGTTGTAAGAGAATGTCCTTGCTTTCTGCTTGGACGAGGCAGTCGTCCAGGTATAGGTATAGGTATATTTGAATTCCTCTTTGTCTGCAGTATGCAATTACTGGTGCCTGGCATTTTGTGAAGACTGTGGACATGGTAGATAAGGCAAAGGGCAGTGCAGAGAATTGCTAATGGGTTGAACCTGCAATGAAACGGAGGTATCTTCTGCAATTATGTCTGATAGGACATGCAGGTATGCCTCCTTGAGGTCCAACGTTACTAGCCAAGCTTTCTTGCCCAACATGGGAAGAAGCTGCTGTAGTGTTAGTATCTTGAATTTGGGTACTTGCAAGTAGGCGTTTAGAATCGAAAGGTCCAGAATGGGTCTCCAAGCATTGTCCTTTCTGGGGACTAGAAAGAACCTTGAGTAAAATCCTTGGCCTTGCTCCTGTGTAGGTACCAGTTGAATGCCTCTCATGTCCATGAGAGCTTTCATTTGTTTTTGTGCCTCTGCCCATTGATTTTGTGGCAGGTTTGGCATTCCTTTTATCATTGGCAAGGTGTGAAAATGGAATCTGTATCCTTGTGAGATAATGTCTAGGACCCATTTGTCCTTTGTGATGATGCGCCAGTTGTCTGCAAAAAGAGCTAATTGTCCTCCCAAGGGAGCTGCCAAGAGAGCTTTGCTTGGCAGTTTGAGGTTTAAGTCATTGTGTTTGTCTTCTAGTAGTTTGGGACCCGTCTTCTCCTCCCTTCTGTGCAGAGCCCCATTGGCAAGGTTTGTAAGGGATTTGTGCTTGACCTCTGCGCCTTGGGCGTCTGTATTTACCCCTCTGTGGTCTGTCATATACTGGAAAGGACCAATTTTTTGTTGGCCAATTTCTGCTGAAGCGTGGGGGGTTGTACCTGTAAGAAATCTTTGACCGTCTGCATAGATTTTGCCTTATCCTCCATTTTCTTTAAAACCTCTTCTGCTTTAACTCCAAATAAGACATCCTGCTATGAGGGTGCATCTAGTAACTTTGCTTTTAACATGATCAGGCAGAGTTTGTTCCTTTAACCAAGCATGCCTACATATAACAGACCCAGTAACAGCTGCTCTACAGGAAGCATCCAAGGAATCAAATCCACATTGTAAAGTATGTTTGCCCACCAGTTCAGCTGCATGCAACAGATCCTGCATTTCCTTGACTTCAGACTGTTGTGGGTGAGTGCTCATCTTTTGTTTTGAGACATTAGGAATCGCTGGTATTTCAGCGTGTGAAATTGACAATTTATTGCTCTCATAGCTAGAGTAGCTGAGGTGTAAACCTTCTTCCCCCACCTATCTAGTGCTCTGGAGTCCCTTTCAGAGGGTACAAGATTTTTAGCCATAGAACCCCTAGCCCCTTTGGGACCCTGGGAGATTGTCTCTGGGTCAGCAACAAGGCTTTTGTAAAGGAATTTGTGAGTCAGGCACTCTATAATGTCTGTCTGGTTTGGCTGGAGCAGGAGGCAGAGAATCTGGATTTAGACTAGACTAAGTAAACATCATCCACAATGTCTAAAACTGGAGGGATAGCAAGTGGTCTGTGCTGGGGGAGTAAAAGAAACTCTCGGAGCCTTTTCTTTGAATCAGAGTAGTCCTGACCTTCCCAGTGGAAATGTTCCCTCATGGTATGTAAGGTTTCCCCAAAGGAATAGTCTTCAGGGGGAGAAGCTGAGGGAATGGAATCTTCAGCATCAGAATCTTCATAAGGGGGAAAGAAGTAATCCTGTTCCTCAGAGGAGCCTGAGGAAATAGACACTTGATCAGAGGAGGCATAATCCTCCTCTTGTCTAGGCCTTTTGTCTGGGGGGGTTTGGAACCCCTGACTAAAGAAATCAAATCTTCAGCCATTTTAATCATCTGTTTCTTAGGCAGGGGGCCTTGAATTGTAGACTGATGTGCAGTCTTTTTTGGTTTTAGAGGAGTCTTAAGCTTAGCATAAGATTTTATGGTGAGAGTAGTCGGTCAGAAGACACCTTCTGTAACCGAAGGTGTTTCCACAGCACCGGCTTCTCCTCCTGCAATGTTGTCGGTAGGGCCTAAAGAAAATGGCTGTGTCAGCCTAGAACTCTCTTGCTTGAGAATCCGAAACGGTCTGGGGTTGCAATTCTGCGGTCGCCAGTGGCTGCGTAGGCGCCTCACTGAAAACCGGAGAACCGGCGACCAGTCCAGCCGAGGCCTCGGAGTCTGGCTTGGATCTAGGCTGCCTGTCTTTATCTTTGCATTTTTTATGCACGCCGGTAGTCGGTTGCTCCGACGGCATAGTGTAATTAAATTTCCTACCGAAGTAGTGTCATGCAAAATCAAAGCGTCACTTTATAGGTCGCTTATTGAACCTAGCACAAAACCGACAACCAGTGACGTCGTGGTCTGGGCCTAGGCAAGGTATACAATAAGAATGAAAGTCCTTATGAGGTATTTGCTTCCCACAAGAAATGCAATTGTTAACTTTTTTTGACATCGGACTGAGGCAAGAAAATGTTCCCCAACGGGGTACTTAGCTTTATAGAAGACTTCGGACTGAAATTCCATTCGAAAATCTCAGGAGTCGGCCGACCGGCACTTGCGAACTGCTTCTGCTAAGGGCACCGCGCGGCAAGAAAGACTGAAGAAAATGGCGTCGGTTGCACTATATATACCCCTGGCGCACTGACGTCAGGGAAGAGGCGACAGCAACCGACGCCAGACCAAGACTTTGGAATTCCAGACGACTGCGGGACCGCCTGACGACAGGATAATCCCAAGTGTGATGACTGCAGCAGGGTAACACGATGAACATACAGAGACTCCTCTGGAGATGGGTCTTCAGCTGTCCAACTCTCATGTAAGAAAGGCAGCTCTATAAGGTCATCAAAAAAAAAACAGTTGTTGCAGAGGGATTTTGGGGACCCATCTCCTTCCTTGGGTCAGTATCCTCGGTAAAGGAATCCAACTGCTGCCTCTTGCCATGACTTTCCCTACCAGAGGGATCAGAAGAGAACAGGTTCCCAGGAGATGCAGACAAAGAGCACTCCAGACACTACAAGGTGGAAAATAAACACCCGTGTTACTATCACACAATAGTAGATGAAGGCAAATCTGTGCATACTGCCTAACTAGACTTGGCCAAGGCCTTTGATACAATCCCCCACCTCAGGCATCATTGATAAACTCAGCCGGCTGGGTATCAACCCATATACTGTCAGGTGGGTGGCAAACTGGCTCACTGATAGACTCATACAGTCAAAATAGAGGACTCCACCTCCTCCAGCAGCAGACTCATAACCAGTGGTGTTCCACGGGGATCAGGACTGGGACCCCTACTGTTCAAAATCTACTTCTCTGAAGTGCAGGCTAAAACGAAAAGACTGTAGCTGGGAATGTTTGCTGACAACTGCAAACTGGAAGCGATCACTGAAGCCCCTAGTGATGTTGACATCCTTCACGTTCTTATACAGACTAATGACTAATGCCAAAGTCATGGTCTTAAACTTAATCCAAAAAACTGCATCATCCCATTCAGCAAAGGTGATGTTCATCCAAACTACCCAATCAACAGCAATACCCTAAACACTAGATCATTGGTGAGAGATCTGGGCACACAGGCTGACCGAAACCTTAACTTTAATCATCATGTCTCCACAGTGGTAAGAAAGGCATTTTATATTGCTCATCTCATAATACATCTCCTAAGAGCACTGCCTCCAGGAAAAAAAAAAAAAAAAAAAAAAAAAAAAGGTTATAACCTCCCTGTAATCTTCCCTCATCGAGCCAATAATAGAATACAACACTACCTTTATTATGTGCCTTCCCAAACACCTGCAGCAATTGGAGACACCCCAAAGGTTCCTTACAAAGAAAATTTTGTCTCTTCAAGATCTGTCCAATGCAGACAGAAATCAATGTCACTTTACTCTGTGTTGTACAGACTGCTTAGATGCGACCTGTGCCTTGCACGTACAGCAATCTCTGATCCAGCTTTAATGGAAATGCTGCACATTCACAAGTCAAATGGCACACGGGTAACTTGCACAAAGGACCTTAACCTGACATGTGACATCAACAGGAAGTACAGTTGTGTACACTTACCATAAATGTAGATGTTATAGAGTGTATTCACTGTTGCAGTCATCACATTTGGGTTATCTGCTTACAGTAGCCCTCAGTTGGCCTGATTATCAAAGTCTTGGGTCCTGCGTCGGTTGCTGTCTCATCTTCCATGACGTCAGGTAGTCGGGTATAAAGTATGCAGCTGACGCCATTACATCAGGTTTTTCTTGCCACAGATGTCAGGTGTCCCCCTAATGGGAAGCAATTAAATATAAATATGCAAGGTTATACCTCAAACAAAAAAGCAAAACACCAAAAAGCTTTTAAGCATAGTAAAGGCGAATAGAGGTATAGCCAAAAGAAGTCAGGGGGCTGGAGGTAGGGTAACCAGGACTATAACAGTGAATACACGAACATCTACATTTATGGTAAGTGTACACAACTGTACTATGTTCTTCGTGTTTCACTGTTGCAGTCAATCACATTTGGGTAGATTCCCAAAGCTAAGGATGGGAGGAGGAATTTAAATAGCCATTTGCCCTGAATGCACTGCCCTATCAGGTGAGCCCCCCATGCATAATCTGATGCATCTCTTAGCGTTTGGGCTGAAGGGTGTAGAGTGAATGGTAGACCCTTGTTTTGGTGGCAGGCCTCTGCCTACCAAAGGAACTGTAGGCAAGGTATGATAGGAATCATTGCTTCTAGATCCTGAGAATGTTGACAACATAGGCTTTTTAGATACCATTGTAGTTTCCTCATATGCAGTTTTGCATATGGAATTTTGAAAATGCAGGATGCCATGAACCCCAAGGCTTACAGTATTTGGCTTGCAGACAGCAGGGTTTTTGTGGCCATTACTTTAAAGTAAGCTGTCAAATGAATTTGTTTCTCTGGCGTGAGGACAGCAATCTGGGAAGTTGTGTTCAAACTTGCTCCCTGGAATATAATTTGTTCACAGGGTAAAACATGTGATTTTGTTTCGTTTATGGTGTACCCCAGACAAGTTAGCACCTTTTGTACAAACGCCAGATGATTCAAAAGTACGTCCTGGCTTTCTGCCTGAATTAGACAATCATCCAGGTATGGGTATATTTGAATATTTCTTTGCCTGCAAAATGCAATGACTGGAGCTAGGCACTTTGTGAATACCCTGGGCGCAGTAGATAAGCCAAAGAGCAGTGCAGAGAACTGATAGTGCATGTAGTCTGCATTGAAACGTAGGTATCTTCTGCAAGATTACCGGATTGGGATGTGCAGGTAGGCTTCCTTTAAATCCAGTGTTGCCAACCAGGCATCCGTGCCTAGCATAGGAAGCAACTGAACAGTTAGCATCTTGAATTTTGGGATCATCAAAAAGGTGTTTAGAATAGAAAGGTTCAGGACAGGATGCCATGAGTCGTCTTTTCTGGGTACCAGGAAAACTCTCGAGTAGAAACCTTGTCCCTTTTCCTCTTCTGGTTCAGTTCAGTTTGAATAGCCCTTATGCTTAAGAGAGAGAGTACTTGCTTTTGAGCCTCTGCGCACCGATTTGGGGATAGATCTGGCCAAACGTTTGGGGTTGGTAACGTGTGGAAGTGAACTCTGTATCCTTGGGAAACTATATTTAAAACCCATTTGTCCTGGGTAAATAGTTCCCATTTTTTTGTCTGCAGAGCAATCATTAGAAATGCTGCCTCATAGCATGAAGGGTCTCTCCAAAGGTGAAATCCTCTGGTGGGGAAGCTGAAGGGAGGATCTTTTCAGAGTCCTCATAGGAAGGGCCTTCTTCACAGCCAGAGTCTTCTGAGTTTAAGACCGCCCCAGACATGGGGGGGGGGGGGGGTCCTGACAAATTTCAGAAGGTTCATTCCTTTTCCTTTTACCAGTGGAAACAAGTTTGACCAGACCGAACAAGAGAAAGATGATCTTCTGCTAGTCTGATACGGTCTTGCTGAGAACCCTGTGGAGCTGAGCCAGGAGGCCTAACTGAAGGCCTAAGTACCGAAGTCCTCCTAGGCGTGGCTAAGGTCTTAGGCCTATGAATGTCAGGCACCGTCATGCTGATCTCTCAAGGATGCTGAAAATGCACCAGAGCTGTAGCTGGCCAAGGCCTCATTGCTGAGTCTCCGGGCAGTGTAAACTCTTCGGAAGCCAAAGCCTATTGAGCGGTCCTGGACCCAACTGACGAGCTCTTGTCTAAGGCTTGTGTGGAAGTGGATGGGAGAGATGGCGTGTCAGACTCCAAATGAGTCTCAACAGAGACACAAGTCATCAGTTCTGGAAGCAAAGGGGGCTGTGTAGGCACCTCACCTTGTTCAAGAATTACAAACCTGGAAGGACAGTAAGGCGAAGATGGATTGTTGTCAGAGACCTACGCTTCTGTTTCTTATCTTTTTTGCACTTAGGCTGATCAACTTTGCTATGACGAACGGACGTCATAAACAATGGTTGAAGAGATTGTTGGCTAAGAAACTTTGCAAGAAAGTCAGCCCTACACCTAATAGTTCTAGTATTAAAGCACGCACAAAAGCAAGAGTTAGCAACGCCGTAATCTGGGCCTCAGGCAAGTAACACAAAGGAAGTGAAAGTCTCTGTGTGGGATCTGCTTATTACAAATGACACAAATTATTGACTATCTGACATCAGCAAGGAAAGGAAATGTTCCCCAATGCGGTACTTAACTGTCCGACGACACCGCTCTGGTATGAACCGACCAACGCACCTGAATGCTGCTTCGGTGTTTCAGGTCTTCCACGGCAAGAAAAGACTGGTATTCTGACGCAGGCTGGCTACCCTGGTACACGAGTGTGCCGACACTGGTCTGAGAACCCACAAGCCTGGGAGCCAGAAAGACATTTCTCTAGTAGTCGGGCCGACCGAGGCCAGGAAATCCCAACAGTCAGGAATTCAACAGTGAAACACAAAGAATATCTGGAAACTCACCCCAGGGGTCTTGGACAGGGGCAATAAGTGCTGATTTTAGTGTTTCCTTGAGCCAGACACCCTTTGGAACACGGGTTGTACTTGGCTAGGCTTGTAAGGGCCATGGGGACATTAGCCTAGTAACCTCCTGTGATACTACTATCTGCCCTAACAACTACACAGCCTACACAAAGAAAGATGACAACACATACTAAGCATCAACAAACCCAAGTTATAACTAAGGTAGAAGAAAAACAGGGTAAAAATACACTCTAACCTTTAAAAAATGATTCAGCCCCAACAGCAGAGCTAAAGCTCAAGCTACTATCTTGGAAGGTAGCAAACTAGTCTGTCAGAGCTGGAAATTAAGGGTAAAGGAGGAAGAACTCAGGGAGCTGAAGTCTTTTAGAAAAGGCCAATCTCAGACCAGAGTCTAATCCAATAACCACAGGCTGAACCCAGATGGAGAAGACAACAGATCACTAGTTAAGAAAACAAAGTTTAGCTTAGCTTTAACCTTTTCCTCACACAAATAAAAAGTTGCACTGCATGGTAAAAACAACTGAAATGAAGGTAGAAAAAATGTGCTTTAATGGACTGTGACATGAGCAAGTTTCTGTCAAAATCAAAATGTGTAAAGTTTTTACCCCTGAAGGGAAACTGTCTGCCCAGCAACAAAGAACCATTTAGCCAACCTATGATCCTCAAAAGCCCTCAGAAGGAGCATTCTTCAGTAGCAAATAAAGCTCTGAAGGGCCTGGCATCCAACCCACTGTGTTCCTTCAGCTCTGCTCGAGCTAACAGTCTAAGGCCATGGAAAGTGCCCTTACGCTTTGGAAACTGACCCGCTGTTATATCCTTGGCAGGACATAACGAACACAGCTAAGACTACTGCCTCAGTTATCAAACGATCACGGAGATTTGCCTGTGCCAGATGGAGAGAAAATGGATCACCATAGGTTTGCATCCAATTCCCTTGTATATGAACTTCCAACAAAGGCAAAGGGGACAAAGCAGAAAGAAGCCCTGTTGGCCATGCCTGACAAGAGAGTCTCTCCAAGATGAACTCTTTCATGGAATTGCAGAAAAATAATTGCTGCACTTGATGCTGACTAGACAGGCAAAGACATTACAGTAAGAATAACACCAGCAGCAAAAGATTTGATGGGGCACCTCTCGATTCAGACATCTCTTGAGAGGCTAAAGAATAGATCTGCTGGGTCCTGTCAGTGAAACGCTTAGTCCACCTAGGATTGTGAGCTGCTGTCAAGAAATGAGAAGTGATCACCCACTGTCATACTCAGCTTCCCAGCTCAGGACGCAGGATCTGGTACCTCCTTGTATAGTGATGCACCAAGCTACCTTCATGTTATCTGTGTGGATGGGATTTATCCCTGGAGACAAGTCCTGCAGTTCTTGAAATGCTAGGAGCACTGCTCTCATCTCCAGGTCACTGACATAAATGTTGGCGTTCTGTTCACGTACTTTGGACCATTCTTCTCCTGATAATGTGTCCCCCATCCCAAGGAAAAGACATAGTACAGATGTGTACACTTACCATAAATGTAGATGTTAGAGTGTATTCACTGTTGCAGTCATTACATTTGGGTTATCTGCCTGCAGGTAGCCCTAAGCCGGCCTGAATATCAAAGTCTTGGATCCTGCGTCGGATGTTGTCTCTTCTTCCACGGCGTCAGGTTGCCAGGGGTATAACGCATGCCGACGCCATTACATCAGTTTTTCTTGCCCCAGATGTCAGGTGCCCCCATAATGGGAAGCAATTATACATAAGGTTACACCTCCAACAAAAAAGCAAATACACTAAACAAGAAGAAAGGTATAGCCAAGAGAAGTCAGGGGGTTGGAGAGGAGGGTAACCAGGACTGCAACAGTGAATACACTCGAACATCTACATTTATGGTAAGTGTACACAACTGTACTATGTTCTTCATATTTCACTGTTGCAGTCATTACATTAAGGTAGACTCCCAAAGCTAAGGAAGGGCGGGGGAAGTTAGAAAGCATTAGGACCAGCTATTAAGCCCTGCAAGACTGCAGTGGCAAAACCAGCTCTGGATTTAGAAAAAAAATAGGAAAGTGGTAATGCTTGGTGAAGGTATGTACAGAGCTCCAGGTAGCAGCTTCTAGGATTGTCCCTGGTAGGGACACCTCTAAGAAAGGCTGTAGAGGTAGATGCAGCTCTGGTGGAATGTGATCTTATCCCCTATGGGGTAGGTTTTCCATGGTGCTTATAGCAAACATTAATGCAATGGCCTATCCACTTAGAAATGGTTTGCTTTCAAATGGACTTCTCCTCTGCCCCTGCAGCAAAGGCAACTAGCAGCTGTTCAGTTTTTCTGAGAAGCTTAGTCCTGTCCAAATAAAATCTAAGTTGTTTGTGCAAGTCCAAAGAGTGCAGTATTTGTTCTCCTTTGTTCTGCGGATTACGAAAAAAGGTTGGCAAATGAATGGACTGATTAAGGGGCCACACTGGATACCACCTTATGCATTAAAGAATGATTGGTCTTGAGGGACACCCTGTCTGCATGGAAGATAATGAAGGGCTCCACTGCCATGAGGGCCTGTAATTCAGACACTCTTCTTGCTGAAGTGATGGCTAGAAGGAAAGCCGTTTTCTAGGAAAGGAACTTCAGCTCTGCAGTTGCAGCTGGCTCAAAAGGAGGTAGAGTGAGCTTTTCCAATACAAAGTTAAAGTTCCAGGCTGGAGTAGGGGCTCTCCTGGGTGGTCTTAAATTTTTGGCCCCTCTGAGGAATTGTTTCAGCAGGGAGTGAGAGAAGATGGGTGGCTCAGTATTATAATGTGCTGAAATGGCTAATGCATGAATTTTAACTGATGAGAAGGAAAGGCCCTTGTGGAGTTAATGACATCTAGTACCTGCTTACTGAGGGATGCTACTGGAGAGCTCAGGGAATTAGCAAGGCTGCACGGTTCAGGGTTTGAAGCTGGGGATGCAGAATTTAGCCCTCCTGCTGGGACAGCAGGGGAAGGGGTCTGAGACAGGTGCCATGATTCCAGCAATGACATACTGTGCAAGAGGTGGTACCAGTGCTGGCGTGGCGGCCCCTGGTGAAATCAGTATTGTCCTTGGTTTGTCCTGTTTGATCTTTAGCAGAACTTTCCAGAAGAGAGGCAGAGGGGGAAAGGCATAAACTGAGAGGCTTTCCCAGGTGAAGGACAATGCATCCACTTTCCAAGCTTGACTGTGGAGAGTCCTTGTGCAGAATGTGTCCAATTGGTAGTTCTGAGGGGAAGCAAACAGGTCTATCTCTGGGCTCCCCCATTTGTTTCTCAAAATGTTGAATATCTTTGGTTCCAGTTTCCATTCGTGTGGGTCCATGAGATTTCTGCTTAGGTCGTCTGTCAGTAAATTTAGCTTGCCTGGCAGGAACTGAGCTTGTAGGTGCACTTGGTAGCTCAAGGCTGTGTTCCACAGAGCTATGGCTAGTCTGCAGAGAGGATACGAGTGGGTTCCCCCTGCTTGTTTATGTACCACATAACAGTGGAGTTGTCTTGTCTTTACCAATAACTGTCCTGGACAAATGCGGTCCTTGAAGGCTGTCAGGGAATTCTGTACAGCTAACATTTGTTTTGATTGATATGCAGGTGCATTTGACTCTGGTTCCATTTGCCCTGAATGCACTACCCTGCCAAGTCAGCCCCTCATGCATAGTCTGATGCATCTGCTGTTAGGGTTTGGGCGGCAGGGCGTAGAGTGAATGGTAGTCCCTTGTTGTGGTAGCAGGCCTCTGCCCACCAAAGGAACTCTGTCTTTATACAAGGAATGACCGGAATCATCGATTCCAGGTCCTGAGAATGTTGACACTATAGGCTTTATAGATACCATTGTAGTTTCCTCATATGCAGTCTTGCATATGGAATTAGTAGACTGCAAGAGGCCATGAACCCCAGGGCTTGCAGGATTTTCCTTGCAGATAGCGGGGTCTTTGTAGCCAGTAGTTTGAAGTAGGTTGTCAAATAAACTTGATTCTCTGGCGTGAGGTAAGCCATCTGGGAAGTTGTGTTCAAGCTTGCTCCCAGGAATACAATTTGTTGGCAGGGTACTAGATGAGATTTCTTTTCGTTTATGGTGTACTCCAGTGAGGTTAGCAGTTTCTTTACAAATGCCAGATGATTTAGTAGCATGTCCTAGCTTTCTGCCTGAATTAGACAATCGTCTAGGTATGGGTATATTTGAAGACTTCTTTGCCTGCAAAATGCAATGACTGGAGCTAGGCACTTTGTGAATACCCTGGGCGCAGTAGATAAGCCAAAGGGAAGGGCAGAGAACAGATAGTGCATGTAGTCTGCTCTGAAGCGTAGGTATTTCCTGCAAGATTCCCTTATTGGAATGTGCAGGTAAGTTTCCGTTAAGTCTAAGGTTGCCAACCAGGCATCTTTGCCTAAGCATAGGAAACAGCTGATGAAGTATTGGCATTTTGAATTATGGGATTACCAAAAAGGTGTTTAGAATAGAGAGGTCCAGGACAGTACACCAGGAGCTGTCTTTTCTGGGTACCAGGAAAATTCTTGAGTAAAAACCTTGTCCCCTTTTCTTCTGCTGGGATAGGTTGAATAGCCCTGATACTTAGAAGAGAGAGAACCTGCTGTTGAGCCTCTGCCCACTGATTTGGGGGTACGTCTGGCCAACCGTTTGGGGTTGGTAAGGTGTGGAAGTGGAATCTGTATCCTTGGGAAACTATATTTAAAACCCGTTTCTCTTGGGTAATTAGTTCCCATTTTTTTGCATGCAGGGCGATCTTTCCCCCTAAGGGAGCGGGCAGTTGAGCAGGGCTTGGAAGGTTTAAGGTTAAGTCATTGTGACAGTTTTCCATAGGGGGGTGTCTTACTACTTCCAGCTTTGGAAGTGGGAGCCCCTCCCCCACTGCTTAGGCCGGTGAGTACCTTGAGACTGTAGCCTAGGTGGCCTACGGTTCCTGGGTTTGGACTGAGAAGGCCTGGAAGAGACAGGAAAGTACAAATTCTTAGAATGCAAATGCCTACTAAATCTGGGAGGCTGTACTTGCATGAAACCTTTAACAGTTTGCATAGATTTAGCTTTTTCCTCCAGCTATTTAAGGACTTCTGCTTTGTTGACAAACAGGCTGTCTTGGTTTAAGGGAGCATCCAGTAATTTAGCTTTAACATGATCTGGCAAATTTTGCTCCTTAAGCCAAGCATGCCTTCTAAGAACAGACACAGTGACAGCAGCCCTGCAAGATGCCTCTAAAGAGTCAAAACCACAGTGCAAAGTAAGTTTACCAACTTGTTCAACAGAATGCATTAAATCCTGTTATTCTTTATGTTCAGCACAGTCAAGTATCAACATCATTTTCTGTTTAAGTAATCCCATAATATGCTGCTGATACTTTAACATATGAAACTGGCAGTTTAAGGCCCTAATGGCCAAAGTAGCAGAAGTGTATACCTTCTTACCCCATCTGTCCAAGGCCCCGGAATCTCTAGGAAAGGGGGTAGGGTTTTTGGCAGTAGTAGCCTTAATGCCTTTGGGCCCCTGGGAAATGGTCTCTGGGTCTGCAGTAGGATTCTTGGAAGAGGAACTTGTGAGAGTCATGTACTCTAATACCTGTCTGGTTTCCTGGCAGCCAGAGGTTAAGTGCCTGCGGCCAGGCTAGATTCCAAGAAGGCATCATCTAAAATGTCCAGGACAGGAGGGATAGCTAAAGGCCTGTGTTGAGGTAGGAGTAAGAATTCCCTAAGCTTCTTTTTGGAGTCAGAGTAATCCTGGCTTTCCCAGCGGAAATGCTCCCTAAGAGTGTGCAAGGTTTCACCAAAAGAAAAATTTTCTGGAGGGGAAGCAGAGGGAATGGAGTCCTCTGCATCAGAATCCTCATAGGTAGACAAGGGCAAATCCTGGTTATCAGAAGAAACAGAAACTTCAAAATCCTGATCAGAAGGAAAATCAGTTCTAGGCCTCAGAGGGAGAAGGCTGGCTTCCCCTAATTAAAGTAATAAGGTCTTCAGCCATTCTTATCATTTGTTTTTTAGATATATGGGCCTGAGCATGCAGTTTGAACATCGATTTTTCTAGGCATGGGACGAATTTTAGGCCTTGAAGAAGAAGATGGCGGTTTGAAATGCAAGTCAGTAGTTCTGAATACACCCTCAGACGCCGGTGCCTGCACAGCGGTTCCAGACCCATCCAAGGTAGAGACATCCACAGGTTCCATGGTCGAAAAAGTATCTTGCGGCATACCGGACTCCGAATGGGTCCCAGTAGAGGCCTGAGAATCTGAAGTAGCAGATATCAGGGACTGCGAAAGTGCCTCTCTGCGTACTGGCAAACTGGGGACTAGCTTAACGGCATTGTCAGCAGCTTTGGACCTATGCGGTCTGTCTCTGTTTTTATCTTTACGTTTTTTCAGAATGTTGGTAGTCGGACGGCTTACCAAAGCCATTTCTGGATAATTAAACAGAGTACCGAAATAGTAGGATACAAAAATGAACCAATGACGAATAGTTCGAGGATTGAATAAGGCACAAAACCGACAGCGAGGCACGCCATGGTCAGGCCTAAGCAAAGAATGCAGTACGAATGAAAATCTTCATGAGGTATTTGCTTTCCACAGGTAATATAATTGTTAACTTTTACTGACATTGGTTTAGAGCAAGAAAAAGGAATGGGATACTTAGCTTTTTTGAAGACTTCTGTTCTGAAACTTGAAAACGAAAATTTCAGGAGTCGGCCAACCGGCACTTGCCAAACTGCTTCTGCTTCGGGCACCACGTGGCAAGAAAAACTGATGTAATGGCGTCAGCTGCATGCTTTATACCCCTGACGACCTGACATCATGGAAGAAGAGACAGCATCTGACGCAGGACCCAAGACTTTGATATTCAGGCTGGCTGAGGGCTACCTGCAAGCAGATAATTCAAATGTAATGACTGCAACAGTGAAACACGAAGAACATCTATGGTTACCTCTGATGACAGTGGGAAGCAACAGAAAGCCTCTTCTGTGATATCAAAGGGGAAGTCAACCACTAATGAAGTGGACTCCTGCGAAAAATTTGTGATTTGCATAGGCAATGTCAGTGAATCCCCCAGTTTTGACCACTGCACTTTGAGCAACCACTACAGAATCCTCATACTGAACATAGAAGAGAGCATGAGGCCTAAAGCTCTTAGAACAAGGACTGCCAGGGGAGATGTGAACTGAAGTACATTCTGCATTGCAAGTTTTAATGACTGAACTCTGTGGAGGAAATGGTGCAGGCTTTGGTGCCAGTTGGCATCCAATAAACTGTAAGGATTGGGACGACTGCAGTTGTGACTTGTTGACTCAAGTACTCAAGGACAGGCAGAGCTGCAGCAAGTTATGTCTGACCTAGATAAGAGATTATTCTGGCATGGCAGTGAGGAACCAATATAGGTAAGAAAGCAACGATCCTGTGCAGCCTCAAGTTTGCTGCTACCATGGCCATGCATTTGATAAACACACGGGGGGCTGTGGTGAGACCAAAAGGCACAGCTCTGAATTGAAAGTGCCTGCCCCCCCCCCCACACACACACACACACAAGCAAAGAAACTACAGGTAAGTGCCCTGAAAAATCATTTGAGTGCATTCAACAGTTTGCCTGTAGGCAGGGCAAAATTGCTTGCACTGTGGCCATTCTGAAGTGGGTCTTTTTTACATACAGTACGTGTCCTCTTTGGTCCAATACTGGCTTGAGGTCACTGCTTCTCGTCAGAACTAAAAGGAATCTGGAACAGTAACCTGAACCTGTCTAACCCAAATGGACCTCTTCAATGACTCTTTTGCAGCGATGGACACCTCTCTGGTGGGGCAATATGGCTGGAAGAATACGTTTGGGAGAGAAGTCTATGGGAAAAGGTACAACAGCCTCTGGACATTATCCCCCTGACTCAAGAATTCCACACCCCAAGTGATGGTCATCTGCATGTGCAGGCAGAGGGATAAATGATCTCTGACTGCTTCCAGAGGGGAATAGTTAGGCAGCCCTTCAGGAATAGTTAGGCTGCTTATTTATTTTACATTTGTTTACTGGGAAAGTCGGACTGAGATAAAGAATTTCAGCAGAGTTCTGGGGTGAAAAGCTCCACATATAGAGATTATACAAAACTTACACAAGAAATAATATAAAAAAATATACAAGGCTTACAGTACACCAGAAATTACATTCTATGCTATTATAGCTGACATCTGTATTATACAATCTGACATAATTCTTTATTGTAGTGTAGACACTGTAGTTTCTCAAAGTAAGCTGAGAAAGGGCTTGTGGGGGGGGGGATTAGAAAAAGATGAGGTTAGAGATATCTACACAGGAGAGAGAGATCACAGACTATGAGGTGTTCAGGGAAGAAAAAGTGTGACCATAAGCTATTAAAACTAGTTAGCCTAAAGTAGTAAAGGCAGATGTCATTAAGATAATTTTTAAGAATCTTTTTGAATTGGTTGGTATTTGTGTTGGTTTTGATGCCTTGAGGTAGGGAATTCCATCTTGTTGCTACAAAATGAGAAAACAGCGAGTCCCCTGCTGTATTAGTGGATTTGGACACATGCAGTAGAAATGTATTTGTTGAGTGAAGACTTCGATTTGTGGTATGGGGCTGGGAATATTTAGAAGGGTAGGTTTTTCAGGTTGAGGTGTGCGCCAAGGTTTAATTGGTTATAGCAGAACACAAACCCACGCACGTTAAAGCTTGCACGGCCCCAAAGCAATACCAGGAAACGAACAAAGGCCAGCAAATCGGTTCCAAAAGCTTTATTAGCAAGAAAGTAGGTGCAAAAATAACACCATAGTCCCTCCTATAGTACAACAATTAATATGTCAAAACCTCAAACTAGTTTCGGTAAGAAACCTTCTTCAGTGAGGAAAAGTAAAAAGAACACATTCACCAATGGAAAAACTCCATATATATACACAGCAATAGCCAATGACAATTGAGTTTCACTTAACATATACAATTAGTATTTGCAATATGCAGCATATGAAACCGATTTGCTGGCCTTTGTTCGTTTCCTTAATTGGTTATAGGACAGAAGTTGTGGGAATTCTAACCAGGAGAGTTTCTTTAAGGAGTGTCAGTGGTGGGTATGATGAGGGCAGTCAATTGCAAATTTATTTTATTGTAGCATGTTTCAAGTTAAACTAAATATGTTCTTTTACGGTTGGTGAGAATTGGGAAAGCATACAGAAGTGTTGATAGAAGATGGGTTCTAGCAATGGTAACCCTAGAGGTGTTGGATACGGATACTTTTTATTTCTGTAAAGATACCCATTTTTTGGGAAACTCTCTTAATTGTTTATGTTAAATGCAAGTCAAAGCTTAGGTCATCATCTATTACTACACCTAGTAGTTTTGTTTGTGAATCAGCATTAATTTTAATATTATTCCTAGCTGTAATGTAGAATATGCTGCCGGGGCTTGTGGGTTGGAAGATGCGAGTATTGTTTTATTGGGGTTGAGTACAAGCTGATGTTTAGACAGCCATAGCTCGGTATCTGAGAATGACTTCTGGGTTACATCATGGAGGTGTTGCAAGTTAAGCTGCACATACAAGTGTTGTGTCATCTGCATACTTGATAGCTGAAGCCAGTGGGGTAGCACTATAGAGGTCGTTTGTAAAAATAGTGAAGAGCCGCGGCCCAAGAACTGAGCCTGGAGGCATTCCTAGTGTGACAGCAGAAGGGGGGGATAGGACCTTAAGCCATTTTACAGATTGTTGACGATCCTGTCGATAGCTTCAGAGCCACTGAAGTGCAGATGGGCTGAGGTTCAATTTGGAGTGTGCATTTAATAGTTTGGGGTGAGAGACTATATCAAATGCCTTGGACATATCTAGAGTCAGCAGAGACTGTTTTACCATTGTTTCTGAGTTGGTTGGTGGTACAGGTGAAACTGAGGAGTGCAGTTGTGGTACTATGATGGGGCCTAAAACCACGTCGACATGTTGCTAGCATGTTGTTGAAGGTAAGATAATGTATCAGTTGGGAGTGGATACATACTTCGAGGAGTTTAGATAGTGTAAACCGCAATTGGTCTGTATTTGGTCAGCTCTGTAAAATTTCTGCCTTTGTGTAAAGGGATAGTGTGTGCGATTTTCCATATTGCTGGGACATGTTCTGCTACGGACCTGTTAATAAGGCTCGACAATGCATAAGATATGGCTTTTGCTGCTAGTTTTAAATATTTGTCTGGTAACTTGTCAGCTGCTACTGAAGAGGGTTTGAGCTTTTTCAGTAGTTTCTTAATAGCAGCTGCGGGAACAGGCTGAAAGGAGAAGGAGGTGGGGCTAATATTGAGAGGTCTGAAGGCTATTGATGATTCTGTGAAATTTAATTAGACATAGTACACTTTCAGTGAAGTATTTATTGAATTCTTCTGCAAAAGTGGTAGGAGTGTGCAGTAAGTTGGGGAAAGGGGTAGTAGAATGTCCTGGGTGGAGAACAGCATTTATGGTACTCCAAAATTTGGGGGGGGGGGGGGGGTTGCTGGTGTTTATGTTGTAGGTTACAGCAGAAGTTCTTTTTATCTAGGTTGATTTGGTGCTCAGCTTTGTTTCTAATTTGTTAGAATGCGATGCGGCAGATTTGGGTTTTACAGGTGGGCCATGTTTGCAAAGCTTTGCCTCTTTTCCTAAGGAGCATTCTAGTGTCATTAGTTAGCCATGGTACATCTGTAGCTTTAATTCGAATTGACCTGGGGAGGGGCAAATTTGTTTAGAATTTCAAGGAAGGTATTGTTGAAATGATATACTGCAGCATCAAAGGGCAAGTTTTTAGTAGAGACCAGTTTCATTTTTTAGGGTACTGATTAGGTCTTGGGGTTAAAGTTTTTTTTTTTTTTTTTTTTACTGGCGATTTGGTGGTAGGTAGTGAGCTTGACAGTACTGATGTTTTTTCTCACTAGATAGGTTGGCATATGGTCACGAAGGCTGTCAGTTAAGTAGCCACTAATCTGATAATTCTGAAGTTTGTTGGTTAGTGTCCAATCTAGTACAGACTGACAGTTGGAGTTTTATCTATCCGTGTAGGACACTGAATGAGTTGTGTGAAGCCACAGAGGTTGATGTGAATGTAGGGCGATGTGAATTAGTTGCCCAGTCTACATTAAAGTCACCCACAATTATAGCTTCCTGGGCTATGGAATTTGATATAGATTAGATGATGTGCTCTATAGTGGAGATGCTACTTCCGGGTGGGACAAAGGTAGATATAATGGATATGAATTTGTTTTGGTTAAGTTGAAGTTTAGTAGGTAGGATTTCTAGGTTTTCGAGGTTATCTATGTTACGGCATTCGGGTAAAAGTATGAGACTGCTCTTAAATAAAATGGCTACCCCTCCACCTCTTTTTACCTTCCTGTCTGCTCTAATAATGTTTTAACCAGGTGGTGTAATTTCATTGTCAGTAATGTGTGCTTTTAACCAGGTTTCCATTAAAACAGAAAGACCTAGACTATAATGGGATAGGGTGGTGTGTAATTCTTGAACCTTGTTAACTATGCTTCACAGGTTTAGATTTATGATTAGTACGGTGATGGTGCTGCAGTAGCGTTGTTGCCTCACAGTAAGACGCTGAGCAGTTCGACTCTCAGCTAGAGCGTCTTCTGCGTGTAGACATGCGCGAATGGGCGTACCTTCGTTGAAGGTTGTGCGTTAGGGCTGGCAACTTAGCACGTAAAAATCAACTGCCAATCATTAGCGGACTGGAGTTCCGCTGTGGCGACCCCTAACCAGGAAAAGCCGAAAGACGCAACATGTCAGACCCTTTTCGTGATAGATTGGTTATATCTTGTATTTGAGGAGGTATTCTGGGGGCCTGGGTTTTGGGTGAATGTCTATACTTATAAGTTTGGTAGCTAAGCTTACTAGTGTCTAGACAAATGCTGATATAGGCTTATGAAACTTAAAAGGGGTATTTTTGGGGTTTGGCTTAATATGGGGCAATACTTTGAAACAGTCCATAAAATCACAAACACAGGCACGGTGAGGTGCCTCACTGTGATGGTGGTGCCCACCTTTCTTCCACATCTCCATCTACTGCAGTAGGCAAAACAATGAATGGAAAGATTAGCAATATTAAACAGTCCAAGGTAGCCTCTACTTGCCATTTTGAAAAGGCGACCTACTCATTACTAGAAGGCAAGGGCTTATTCCGTCAAATCTCTCTGAAATCTATTTGCGTAGCATAGGTTCAAGGTCCCTAAGGCAGAGGTATCTGAAGCATATACTAGACTCTCCAACCAATCTACTGCACTGGACTCTGTTTGGTAGATGGAGAGTGGCTGTATCCACAAGTCTGCCATGATTCAATCTAATGAAGAACCCTGGGATGAAAACAGCCTGTCTATGGGGGCAGAGAATGTTGTCAGACTTCCTCGGTACAATTTCTTAAGAATGCTGCTCTCCTGCCATGGTCTCCTGGCAGACAGATCGATCGATCAAGTGGTCTGCTGGAGGAACCATCCAAGAAAAAGCATCCAAACTGTATTTACCAAGAAGGACTTGTACCTCCTGACAGATTAGGTATATGGGAGAATTTCCCCTCTGGCATCTAAGCTCCAAGCCTCAATGAAGTTAAGGTCCTCAAGAGGGGACTGGAAAGGTCTTTGATCCATCAGGTCAGCATCTGAAGTGACAGACTCATCCAGAGTCTCCATGTGCCTACTCTTGCATATCTTCTTCAGAATCTCCGGTGGTGGGGCATATGATTCAGCAGATGACAGTCGGGTAAAGTGTGTGCGTCACATCATCAGTTTGCTTCTGACCATAGGAAGTATGAGAATATCAAGACAAGCACAGGAAGGTGCCATGGAGGGGGAGCAGACAAAAGTATAACATGGACAGCAGCTCTTTGAGAAGAGACACTGACCTGCCCGATGAACTTTAAGGCCGAATGCACATTTGCCTGACTTGAGCAATCCTTGTCAACAGCAGGCACTTTCCACTCCATAGAAGAGATAGATGACCTTTAGTGAAGGAATTACCAAATGGGGATTGGCACTGTAGCCTCAAAGGACAAGGACCAAAGGCACCGAAAATGGCACCACATACAATTTGTCTAATGATGGCACTCAAATGTCAAGGTCAATCCTGTAACCTACTTGAATTAGAAAGCCTCAGAGCTAAAACAGGGGTGGCATTCACAGCTAAAGCCACTGGTTGCAGATGGGAAGTCGACCCAGATACCAGCCCAATCTTCAGATCCAGGAGTAAAGAAGCAAGTAAAGGAGAAGAGGGACTGACACACTCCTCCCTCAGAATATATGGGGATGGGAGAACACACACATCAATCTATGTCCCGACAGACCTGGATCATTTGGGGACATTTAAGTCCTGGTACTCATGAAGGACCCTATCAAGGACTGAGATGGGGACCAAAAGCAAATCTTGAAAGCTTCCTCTCAGAAGAAGTTAACTCAAATCATAGGTTTAGACAAGGTCAGAAATACTGACAAAGCCAAAGACTGAGATACCTCCAATCTTACAACTTCTAAGAGTCAGGCACCAGGACACGCCTCTGATTTCATCTTAAATATCCTGATCCCTGGCCTGTCTTTTAGACCAGTCTCTCTCCTTGCTGTGGCCATCTATCTTTTTATGCTTGCCTGCTACTGAATCTGGTAAGCCCTTAAATCACCAATTTTCCCTGTCTTACAAGGTGCTCTGACCAAATGCCTTGCAGGTGGAGTAGTCAGCAGAAAGGTGTCTGAAAGAGACAAAACGCAATAATTATCCAAATCCTGTGATAGAATGTTGTTCACGCACTGCAGGTGCCACATAACTTTTCCTTCTCATTGCGAGCATTCATAGCTAAACAGTAAAAAGTTAAAAACAGCAGCAACAGCAACAAACAGGAAACTACTTTAGCGCAGACAGAATGTGCATGTGTGTATATATTATATATAATCTCACACATAAGCATCATTTAGTAAGGGGGAAAAAAAATCTTAAGTTTATTTTTTTAAAGAAAGTTAGTAACCCTAATAATGCCTACACGTCGAGGAGGAAAAACAGTAAAAAAAAAAAAAAAAAAGCTCAAAGTCAAAGGAAATGGTGAAATAGTCTGAAAAACACTAAAAGCTGTTGACCGCCTAAAAAATAGCATCTGAGAGAGAATCTCAGAAGAGGTGGAGCACTTCGCTTTGAAAAGAGGACAACATCTGAATGCCGAGGCAGCAAATGAGATCTGAGGGAGCTCCACACACTGATGCATTACAAGCTGTAATAATTTAAAGGAGCTTGAGGGTGTAGCACTAGAATTGCTGGCTTGGATTTGACAAGTGTCTCAAAGACCCACAAGATGAATGAAATCCAAGGGTTCTGAAGTGTGTGATTCCTGAAACAGCATTTTCTTTCAGTCACTTAATGTAACTACAAATTTTATTTGTACTGGCAAAACATGCAAACCATTAACTGACATTACACTAGTTAGTTCCATTAGTATGTATGTGCAATGCATAACTTAGTCTGGTTAAACTGGGGGGAGGGGTGCTTATCTTTGCACCTCTGGATGTTCTGCAGTAAAATACTAAACAGTATCATCATCAGCTGCTTTTGGCTCCTGTTTATGAAAAAAAAAACACTTTTTTAAATTCTAATTAAGCTGCTGCCACTTCACTATAAACCAGACATGTTAACCTCAGCAGCATCAGCATACAAAAAATTGAAAGTTTACCAATACATTTTAATAGAAATATTTACATGCATATAAAGTTTATGTATACACCTTGTAGGCCTAAAGTGACATCAAAAGGTACACTAAATTTATATGAGCCATTGTTTCAAAGCTTTTTCATAAAATGCCACCCAAAAACAAAAGGAATGACAAAAGAGAAAATGCACTGCATCACTTAACTCACTGGATGCCGCAGTGCACATGTGATCATCAACCAAATCACTTTAAACATGGAAAGGAATCCAGGAATGATCTTAAACTGCCCCCCATTCAGGACAGAAGTCCATGACAGTTCATTACTAGCTTCATGTACACAGTCAAACAGCTGCAAGGTGTCTTTCCTTGCAATCTAATATTAGACTGGAAAGACAAACCTGAACATTTTTCCTCCAAAAAAGTTCAACATCAATGTGGTGATAAGTCTAGTAAAGCAGCGCACTAGTCAAAAAACAATAGTATCCAGTACCATGAACGAGTAGAACAGACTCAAATTTTAATACTATTAAAAGACTGATAAAAGAATTGATAAAAAAAAACACTTATATTATACATAGAAAGAGAAGATGTATACTTGGGTCTGTTAAGTAATTCTTCTTACTGATTTCCTGTACATAGTAATTTCTGACCTCCCAGAGTTCAATTTACTAAGGGTAAAATCTAAAAAGTTTAAACCTGTGCGGGAGATGTCACTTTTAAAATCTAAGAAGTGCATGGTGCTGGTAATGTACATTAAGAGAACTCAGTTTTGGCCATATTCCATGTAAGAAAAAAAAAATAGACAAAGTTTGTACAACCTAATTTTGCTTCTATACGGATTAACAACATTCAGTAAATACTCCCTTTCCTATTGAAACATCACAATGTTAGCATAGGTCTTAGCCAGAGATATTTTTACTGAGGAAACAATCTGGAGGCTATTACAACATCTAAAATAAGTCAAAAAGGGAAATACACAAGCTATCAAGCTTACATTATTTATTTTCAGAGATGAGCAAAATTAATTCATCACAGTCCATGAATGTGGTGAATTTGACTACACCTGGACATGAAGTTGACTTGGAAATAATATATGCTGCAATTTAACAACGGTCAAGGAACTGTACTTATTTACATCATTATTACCTACGGGCTGGCAACTTGGCACCATAAAAAGCTACTGCCACACATTAGCGGGTCGGAGCTCCACTGTGGCGACCCCTAACCGAGAAAAAAGCCGAAAAGACAACAACATTACCTACTTGTGCTAGACATTCTTGAACAAACAGGCTGCTATGCGATTTTCTGAAACTCGCAAGCTGAATCTTTTCATCTAAAAAAGAAATGCATATTTTTACATTTCTTTTACAGTTTAAGCTATTTTCCTCATATTTAATGCACTTACCACCACCAATTCAGTACTGTGATTAAGCAGTGGGGAAAAAAGTGTGTGTGTGTTGTCGGCTTTTGAAGCGCCACTGCCTTGAATGGGAAAAAGCAGCCCTTTAGAACTCTACTGCAACTGAAGAGTACGCTGCTCTGAGGCTTCTGAGGTACAGATAAGTTCCCATTGGGAGAAAAAAGCTTTCCATGTTCTTAGATTTGGTTTATGAGTTATTACTTTACTTTTCAGGAAAGTTATTTTAAAGATAAGAGTGCTGTTATTTAAGACTGTCTCGAGACTCAGTTCTTTCAAATGGAGCACTCATTTCTCTCAGTCACTTTAAAAGTAGTGCATTACCATCTAAAAAATTATTTTTGAGGAGAAATTCTGCTTATTTTACCGATGTGGGGCTGCCATAGTGTTTTAAACTGCTTTTTACTGGGGGGGGGGGGTTTCGGTTAAAAAAAATAAATAAATTTGCTGCTCATCTCTCCCGGGAAAGAGGCAGCATTTTGGCTTGACCATAGAACAGTCAACTGGTCCCACAGTTGGTCCTTCCAGTCACAAAAAGAAGTTAAGTAAATAGCCTTTACCAACACAATGGGCTAGCAATTTGTCTCCGTTGCAGGGAAGTGACTCCATTAAGGGCATTTGGTGCATCTCAGACTACTCATCTTTTACCCCGGATCCTTCGGGTGGAGCACCTACAGTCAACTACGGGCCAGGAGTTAGCCACATTCTCTAGGTCTATTGGAGTCCTATGAGTGGGCAATGGAGACACTCTCTTGGCAGTCCTGAGAAAAGGAAATGGGAAGGTTTCCCCGTTTTGTCAGATTGCTGTTCCCAGAAGCAGCCATTGTCATCAGCAGCACAAGTAGCCTCAATTTTCCTTGCAAAAAGAAACAGAAAACAATGTATGTATCTACTACTACTACTGCTCAAATTTCTTTGGACAGATGTAGTTTAGTGGGATTGGCTCAATGTTTAATTCAGGCTACTGTACTTCGAAGATGGCTGCACATTAACAGCTTAATTGTAGCTCCCCCAATGTGAAAACAAAAACTCAACAGAGACGTTTTTCCATAAAAGGAATTTATCTGATCAGTAAAAAAAAAGAATAACTTTGCCATCAATCATCTAATGCACACGGAGAGGTGTACTCTTCAATGGCAGGAAAGCTCTGAAGGGTCTGGCAACCGAATCTGTCTTTTTAGTCAGCTCAGCTATAACTAACAGTTTGTGAGTGTGGTTAAGTGACCTGAAGCTTTGGAAACTAGCCTTCTGTTACATCCTTGGCAGGATATAACCCATACAGCTAAGACAACTGTAGCAGGGATCAGTATCATGAATATCCAACACCTAAGGGTTGATCTGAACTTGGTTGTAGGCTCTACAGGACCTAAAGAAATCCCTGGGCCACATAAATCAATTCCTTTGGAATATTCTAGGAGAGAAGAAGATAGGAGAAACCACACACACAAACACAGTCTGGTGCCCATCAACTGCAGGGAGCCAGGGCTGATTCCTTTGTTTACGCTTTCAAGTCCTTGAGGCAGACTACTGCCATGAAGGTGTAGGAGTGGGGTTGGGATTCCAAGACCTACCTATGATCAGGACATCTGTAACACCAGGTCAACTGTCCTCACCTTCTGAATCCACTACACTCACTTCAGTCAAAAGTAGCTAAGGCAGATAATCTGAGAGGGATTTTGGTTGTCCGGATAAGATGGGCCTTGATCCACAGTTATCAAGAACTCAAAAGAGAGTTCAACAAAGCCCTTAAATTCCTGAAATGCAAGGGACATTGGAGCTGCAAACACACCTCTTCATTAGTTCATAGGTAGGTGTACTAGGCTATCGGCCCTAGGGCCTTATACAAGCCTAGCCAAAAAGGTACCCTGGCTTTCGCCACCCAAGAAAATTAATTTCCTGTGCCCCTGTCAAGCAGAACCACAGAAGTGATCCCCGGGGTGAATTTCCTATTACCCATCCAATCAAGATTTTTCTTGAAGAGTGCTAATTATGAGCTCCGCTTGACATAGAAAGGTAGTCTGTTCCACAGTATGGGAAGTCTCTGGGGACAGGAATCTATCCCTCCAGCATGTTGTGTTTATTGTGGTGACAAGGTTTAGGTCCCTAGAGCGTGTAGCTCGAAGGAATTGGGATTTCTTTAAGTGGAGCATGTCCAACAGCTCTGGGTTTGACATAGCTTTGTAGGTTAGGCAGAGATCGCCTCTGAGTAGGCAATATGTGACTATGTAAAGCTGGAGTTTTTTGAGACGGTCAGCGTAAGGCATCTGTTTGAGGCCAATAATCCTCTTTGTGATGCATTTTTGCGGCCTTTCTGGTTGTCATACATGTCTTGTGAGGTACATACCAAAAGGGGCATTGTACTCTACAATGGGTCTAATGAGTGACGAGTAGAGGATGAGAAACCTTTTGTGATGAGGTGTGCCACGTAGAAGGATTTCCTGACCACTGTTGCAATGTGATTATCAAAGGAGTGACTACTGTCCACCTCTGTCCCAAGGTCTCATCACACTTTCAGTGTTAAGTAGACTACCGCCGTGGTAGTTCATGGGTACAGAGTTTTTACCAAAGGGGATGACAATGCACTTTTTGGCATGGAGCTTGAGACCATGGCTTTGACACCAGGCATCTGTCTCAGTAGGGCCCTTTTGTAGAATGCCCACATTGTTAGGAGTTTCGATTATGGCTCCTAGTTTGCAGTCATCTGCAAATTTAGTTAGCCAAAGACCTTCTGTGTTAGCCTGTACTTCAGAGAAGTAGATGCCAAACAGGAGAGGACCCAGGACTGAAACCTGTGGTACTCCACTTGTCACTGGTCTGAAGTCAGATTTAGAGTCTGCTACTTTCACAATGTGGGTTCTGTCAGTAAGCCAGTTGGCAACCCATCTTGTGACAGAGATTTATACCTAGTTTAGTGAGTTTATCTACAATTCCAGAGTGGGGGATGGTGTCGAACACCTTGGCGAGATCTAGATAGGCTATGTGAACCACCTTACCCTCATCTATGGCTTTGGTGACTACTTCAAAGAAGTTTATCAGGTTTAGGAGACATGATCTGCCTTTTACAAACCCGAACTGTGTGGGGTCCGGAGTTTGGAGATCTCCAATGTCGTTGTTTATGAGTTCCATGATGATACGTTCCATGGCCTTGCAGACCAGGCTAGTCAGGCTAATGGGGCGGTAGTTCCCGGGGTTTGTTGTGACCCCCCCCTCCACTAGTATTTTCTTCAAAAGCAGATTTACTGATGAAGTTTATAAAGTCAGGCGTGAAATTTATCCTACATCCCTTTCTGGAATGTCTTCCAACCATATGTAGAAATGCTTATCCAAGTGTGAAAGATGTTTCAATCTGGTCTTGGGGGGGGGGGGGGGGGAGGTGATCAGAAAAGGAAGTAAGATAGAAGTCCCTAATCAAAACAGGGAGTAGTCTGGTTCAATTACTTGCATAACAATCATCTTTCGCATCCACAGGACACAGGCCTAGTGGGATTAAGCCATTCAAAGAAAAAATATGCCATAGCATTCAGAAAATGCAAACCGAGAGAATTTCCATCTTTTTATCTCTAACTTCCTACTTTAAAATCTTCAATACCCTTTCCATGTGGCTTATGAATAGGTCCTACTTAATTACATTTTACACACTGCACTTACAAGAGAGCTACTTTACACCTCAGCTGAAAAAGGAATCAGAATTAGCCACTGCATGAAAAAACAGATTATTTTGCTTTATCTTTTTTTTAATTCTTAAACAAGTAAAATCCTCCAGTCTAAAAAGCACTTAAAAAAAATAAAGGCTTTGTCTTCTAAAAGACAATGGTATGGATGCATTTTAACCAAGCCTGCCATTTAAACACAAACAGCTGAGACCACAGCTGTAAACCAGAGTTCTATCACAAGTACATCTGTACACAACAGGAGACATTTGGATAAGTGTCTTAACTGGAAACCTGAGGATACACTCAAAAAAAAAAGGTATTTTGCCAAATATAGTACACATGTGATGAATGTCAGTTCATATGCTGCAATATAGAATACTATATAAAACAGAAAAACAATATTTAACAGCTTAACTGCAAAAGGAGCAAGCACAGCGAAGTGGGGTTTTTTTTGTTTGTTTTTAAATAAGAGGACAGTATCTCCTACTGCTCTCTGTGTTTGGTATGCCCTTTGGCTATACCCGATCTCTGTGGCCGTTTGCCACCTCCTGGACTGTTTTGATCTTTTCACAGGAAGGCCTCCTCTTCATAAATTTTCTTTATTTGTAGTGATGATTTTAGGGTTCCCTGTCTGAAAGAGAGATTGTAGAATCACTTGTTACAGTTGGAAGTGAGAAGCTCTCTAATATCTCTCTCAAATCTTTTCAAATATGTTGATAGTGGGGTGTAAGGGGAGATTGGCTAAACTTTTCCTTTTGAAGGGATAAGCAGTCTGTAACACACCCTTATCACAAAACACCACCTGGAAATTCAAATTCTGAGTGAAGAACTTCAGATCCAATTAAGTGTGCTCCAAATTCGCTCTGCTAGAAGAGATTAAATTAAATCCTTCAAAACCAGTGAATGGTGCATTTGCCCAATGGGAAAGTCAGTGCAGTTACAGATATTAAAACCCCCCAAAAAAGTTATTTTTTTACAGTACCTTGACTACTGTTGTGGTCCTCAACTCCACTCTGTTCCTCCACTGTGTTTATCATTTCCTGTGGTGAAATCCACCCTCTCATTGCTCCTTATCCCTTCTTTCCACCCCATCTGCTGACATGGGGTTGGTGCAGATGGTAACTGCTTTTTTTGCAAGTCTCTCTGATCTCCGGGGTGGGGGTCCCCCTAAAGGGACCTCATCATCATAGCTCTCTTCAGGAAGCTGAAGATTTCCATCAAAACCACAGTGAGTGGTGGCATGTGCATTAGTACCTGTGCCAGGAGCTTTGGGGTAAACTGTCCTTTTCTGGTAAGCCAAACTGTCACACTCCATCTTCCTTTCTTTCCTTTGTTTCACCTCTACAACCTTCTGGTCTGTCGAATAAAAAAAATCTCAAAAGTGAATTTTATGTTTAAAAAAAAAATCAAAATCGCTGGTAAAAGATTCAAACTTGTTGATCTCCTCCTCTAGTTTATGCAGCCTTCTCTCCTTCTCCTTGATAATAAGCCAGAGTTCCAACGCAGTAAGATCAAAACATTCTAGGATTTCTGAAGGAAAAGTGGAACACTCAACACCCTGTGGACATTTTCAGAGTCATAGTCCCTTTGGGACAAGGCCCCTTTTCACCCCCCCCCCAAAAAAAAACATTATCAAGCTGCAAAGATTTAACCAAATTCTTCTCTAAAAAGTTTGAATCTGCTGTTGCGGTGTTAAATATTTTCCATCAGCAGATGGAATGTATTCCTTATATGTACCAAATTCCAGATTGTCCAGCCATCTGTTAACTTTAGTAATGGATGCAAAATCCTGAATACCTCTAGAGGATGTATTACTGGAAGAAGCTACTCTCTGTGCAGATGTAATAAAATGGCCTTAGGTGGCGATTATTATAAATAACTTATAGGAGTAGCAATGGGGACTGCATGCACCTCAATTATTGCAAATGCCATCGTCCTCAAGTGGGAACTAGATATTCTTTATAAGGTGCCATTATTTAGTGGTTGCCTGGGTTACTTCAGATATTTAGACAACTTATTTGTGGGGAAGGGCACCACCAATGATTTTTTGACACTGGTGGAGATGATAGGGTCTAGTACCAATTTTTTTGAAGTTTACTTGTCATTTGGATGTGCAGCAGAATAACATTTTTGGACACTGATATCCAGAGAATAATTTATGGTCATTTAGAAACCCGGGTATATAGGAAGCCTACCTATTGCAATTAATTTTTGTCCTTCACTAGTTGCCACCCTTTCACCAAAGGAAAGGAACTCTCAGTCGTTAAGAATACATTTTTTGATCAATGATACGCCACATCTCCCTTATGGATAATGTTCAAGCCGAGGTATGGGAAGGGAGAACGGAGAGGTATGCAGCAATCAAAAGGGGTAGCTTAGTGAATTCTACTGGGTTTAACCAGAAGGACAATAAAAATCACTGAAGAAAAGCACATGATCCTTCAACATTCCCTGAATGTTAAAAACACGGAGCATATTATTTGTAAGAATTGGCATCTTCTTTCTTGTAATGAAAGGACTCAACAGCTGGTCAACAGCCAGCCCACATTCACACACAAAAGGAAGCCCAACATCAAAAATGTTTTGGAGACTTGCCTTGACATTTCCAGACTTCCAGTGACTTTTAAATGTGTTACACTGAACAATTATATGGGTTCCTTAGTGGACATTATCATGAAAGATGCAAAAGAGGGCAAATTTTATTGCTACTCTGAAAGGGTGTTATACATCGCAGTGTGCACCCAATGTCCAACAATGTCTTCAACAAAAGAATCCAACAGCATGTTTATAGTACACAGAAGGTTGATGGCAACAGCGCCATTGCTAGGTATTCACTATCCTGTATTCCAAGTACAAGAGGCTGCCTACACAGGGGACTGGAAAAACAAATTATTGCACTGTGAAATGTTGTGCCAACTTAGATTAGACACCACACATTTGCAAGGGATTAATGATGGCATTTCTATCACCAGTGAACTCAAAATGAAAGCTTTCAAGTTGTAAATAGTGCTATTCTTTCTGTAGTCACTGTCTCTTGCTGATCTTCCCAGATTTTAGTGGTTTCTGTCACCTGACTGGGTGTTTTTGTGAGGGCATTTATGAGCTTCCTTAAAAAACTGGTTTTACCTCCTGTTTCATGGTTCTGATGACGTCTTTTATACAAGACGAAAGCGCTAAACCGTGATTTGTTTTTATCACCAAGTTTCTGTTTTGTTATTCAAGTTCGTTAAGCTGCTGGCGTTTGGTTCTTTTGTTCTGGATTAATGTGTACATCAGTACTGAGTTTCCTGCTTACTCTTAGATTATAAGTAATGCATAATGTTTGCAACTGGGAGTGTGTCAGTATGGTTTGTGATGTAAAATGCTTGCAACTAGGCTTGTGTTAAGTGTGATTTGTTTTCATTTATATAAATGTATGATTATTAAACCACTTACGACATAAGTAAAGATGTTTGTTTAAAAAAAGGAGGCAGAAATTGAATAATTTATATAATGTTGCTTAAATTATATGATATATAGCAATATATGTGAAGTACAATGTTTGCTCATATTAATTTGTTAATGCAGTTTGATTACTTTTCTATAAATGTAAAATTTCTTAGGTCACAAGCAAGAATTCAATAAAGGCGTGTTATAAAAAAAAAGTGCAAAGTACAGACTCAACAAATTCACATCATCACTACCACTCCACTGAAGTCAGAAAATGCAAACTCAGTTTCCAACCAGTAGAAGATGGCTGCAGTCTGAAATTGAGGGTCATCAGTGCTCTCTGTCAGAAAAATAAAAAGGAGTAAAAAAGCTAAGAAAGCCAGTAAACTTAATTCCTTCTAGTCACTACACTGCCTAGATAGGACACATGCAATTTTGAAAAAGTAAGAATAAGCTAGAAAAGCAGAAGAAAAAAAATGGTAAAGCAAAGCTTTGCAGCTGTTCGGCTAAACAGCTGTTAAGGTTTCAGCTTTGTCACAAGTGGCTTCTAGTAATTCAGTGTGAAAAAAAGATATTTGTTAAAAGTAAACTTTTAAAACACAATATCATTTTCTAGACACACCCCACAGGAAGTCATAAAAGAAAATAGTCTGAGGCAAAACTTTCAGCAATAACCACCCAACATCATAAACAGTTTAAAAAAAATTAAGTTTAGACAAAAAAATTAGACTTTACTTCACAAAAAGTAGCTGCAGTGGAAAGTAATCCAACAGGGTGCTTATCTGCCCAGATATGAAGGATATCTAGCTGACCACCAAACTACAAAAGCCAAAAAATGTATTAGTTCTGGTTTAAGCACTTGGGCTCCATGCCAGTTATTTTACATTAAGAAGGTTTGTAGTCTGCACTCTTGTGGGAGGAGAGGCTAGATTCTGCCCTTCTGAGCTGGGAATCTCTGGCCAAAGGCTTACGGTGCCTGCTTATTTGAAATGTTTTTCTAACATTGGTGCGCCTTGTCTGCTGTAGCATAGACTACATTCAGGCCTGCTGAATCTAGCTTTGTTTGTATAACTTGAGCACTAATCCAAGCCATCTTTTTTTGTAGAAGGTTCCCCTGCACCCTAGTGGCAGGAGTGTGCAGATAGAACTTGTCTGATTGAAGACTGCTGAAACAGGGCTCAGTTTTGAGTCGTTTTACTGGTTAATTTGGTAATTTGTTTAAATCAGTTTGCTCATTTTCTATTGCTATAAAAAAATTGCACTTCATTCATCTGCTTTTACTATAATTGTGTTTCTTCCCACTTTATTACCTTATTGTGCTTGGCTTCTTCTTAAAAGTACTTGATTGTATTATTCTGCTGCAGTTATTACTGCAACTTATTCTAAGCCTTTTGGTTTTAAGCACTTGGCCTTCAGACCAGTTGTTTGACATAAAGAAGGTTTGTGGACTGCATTGTTGTGGCAGGACAGGTAGCTTACATCCTTCAAGTTGGGAATTGCTGATTGAAGGCTCGGTGTCTGTTATTCTAAAAGCGCATTAGTTCTGGTTTAAGCACTTTGGCTTCAGGCCAGTTATTTTACGGTCTGCACTCTTGGCGGGGGGGAGAGGTTAGATTATGCCCTTCTGAGCTGTGAATTTCTGGTTAAGGCTTATTGTGCCTGCTTATTTGAACAGTTTCTTTCTGAAATGTGTGCACCTTGTTTGCTGTAGCCCAGAAGTTACTAGTTTATTGACCATTTTGGGCTAATTTCTATCTCTTTCATTTCCCTGCTATAAAAAACGCATTTATGCGCCGGGTAGCTAGGGTTAAACTATTACCAGCTCCACAAAGTATACTCTTCAATTTTTCCCTTGGAACTAGACAAACTTTCAACTTAAGCACTCAAACCATTCATTTCACAGCCCAGCACTTGGCTCAAAACTCATAGCAAGCACTAATTAACCCTAGCACTAGACCCCCATATACTGTCCTGACAAGGCTCTCTATTCGTCCCTATCAGCCAATCAGTAAAAAGGCTCACTTTACCTATTGAGGCATGTCCAAAGGGCAGTTTCAGGTGTACTCTCCAGTCAAACTGGTGAATCTGGGCATTTTGAAGCAATGTTACAACTGCCTCATGTACACTGACAATCCTCTCCTCCTACCACCAAACACTAATATATGCGAGAGATGCAATTCTACAGCCACACTGGAAGCAAAGTTCTCTCAACCCAAGACTGGAACAGAGTCAAGAGGAGAAGGAAAATACTTGCAACACACCACCAGTCTCACATAGACCAACACCGGCAAATAACACACAAATACAGAAAAACATACTCGGAGGCTCTAAATAAAAATCTGCAAAAGCAAAAAAGAGACCTCCAAAGCAGGCACCCAAGCAACCTCCACACCCCATCACAAACCATGAAACACATACTTCACATAATCAGTGTGCCATGCAATCACAGCCCTTAAGGCAAAATAACATACCCAACACACTAGTAATAGGCGACTCTATAGTCAGGCACACTGATGTCACACTAACTAGGCTGGACAAGGAGAATGTTACAGTTAGCTGCCTGTCGGGCGCCAGGATCCGCCACATAACACAAGCACTCAGGTCGCTCCAGAACAAGTACAAATACGACTCTGTCATTGTCCATGTTGGTATGAATGACCTGAGACGTACCTCCCTAGACTACATGAAAAGAGACATGAAGAGCGTTCTGATCACGTAGCTCAGGCCGGTATGAACCTTACCCTGAGTAGCATCCTGCCCTCACCAAGAATGATGCCATAGTATAAAGAAAAAATTATCAATTTCAAGAACTGGCTAAGTTTCAAGTTTCTGGTGTCATTCAAAGGGGATCCAGTATCTGTCCACCTGGGATGACATGCTCGACAAGCCACGTTGCTTCGCAAGAGATGGCTTGCACCTGTCACCCTTAGGCTTCCGAATACTGGCCAAGGCTTTTGCTGCCCCCATATTGCCTTTTTTAGGCAAGGCTCAAAAGACAAACCCACCACCGTAAACAGCACAAGTAACCAAAAACTAAGGGTAATGCTACTCAACGCCAGAAGTCTAAAACTCAAAATGCATGCACTTGAGGCACTCCTCAGTATGGAGAACATCAAAATCTGTGAAGTAACAGAAACCTGGCTTAAGGCTCCAGAGAGCACCCCAGCACTATCAGGCTGTAACTCATACCATACTTTTCTGCCACGGAACCCGGACCGAAACACAAAAGGTGGCGGTGTATCCATATTCATCAAGGATACCCACACCACCAGGTTAGTGGCGCAGCACAATGCCTCAGAGATTATCCATGTGCAACTAACGGGCAAAACTGCAATTAAAATTGTAGCTTGCTACAGATCACCCACCATGACCCAGGACCCCCATTCCGTGTTTCTGGAGACATTGGAAAATATGAAGGCCCTACCAAACGCCCTAATATTGGGTGATTTCAATTACCCAAACATTAACTGGGAGAACTACAACTACTAACTCCCTTGCCCAACACTTCCTAGAATTTATAAACTCGAATGCCCTGGATCAACTGGTCAATGCCCCCACTAGAGGTGGCAACATATTGAACCTGGTCATCACCAACATGGGCGACCGGTGTTCTACACTGGAGGTCAACCCCTCACTGGTTAGTTCAGACCATAGACTAATCACTACGGATATCCACATTCCACCCCCACCCCCAATCAAGGAAACCACCATGAAAAACCGTTAAAAAGCAGACTTCACGTCACTTAAGACTGAGGTGGAAAAGTTCACAGCTCCCATGCTAAAGGACAACACTGTCCAAGCTGCTGAATCCCTTACAAAGGCACTCTATGAGCACCTGCAAGAATGCATGGATCGTGCTATACCAAGCAAAACCAAGACTCACTCCTCCAAGAAAAGGAAACCAGTCTGGAAGACCCCTGCCATAAACAAGCTATACAATAGAAGGAAGAAACTAGTACAGAAGAGAGTAAAATCCCAAGAATGAAAGACCTCACTGATCAGTATCAGCAAGATACTACGATCCCTCATAAAATCATCCAAGGCTAGCTTCGGAAGAAAAATTGCCAAGGACTCCAAAGATAACCACAAAGCGTTCTTTAGCTATGTCAAGAACTTAAGTGGAAACTCTCAGATCTGCTCTGAGTTAGTGCATAATGGCACAAAATGAACAGACTGATATTGCCAACATTTGGCAGACAGGTTCAGTGCAAACTTCACCCCCTAAAGGGCCCATAACCATACCAGAAGAATGTACAGCCCTGGCAATCATGGATACACAGGTTAAAACAGCTCTATCCAAAGCCAAAAACACAGCTTCAACAGGACCGGACGGTGTTTCAGGCTGTGTCTTACACGAACTCCATTTTAACCCCTCACCTAAACACACTGTTCAAACTCAGCCTCTTTACAGGTTACATACCCATAAAGTGGCGCACAGCAACAGTTATCCCGCTCCACAAAGATGGAACCACAACGGACCCCGGGAACTATTGCCCTATAAGCCTGACTAGCCTGGTCTGCAAGGCTATGGAGCGCATCATCATGGAACTCAACAGTGACACTGGGAACCTCCAAACATTTGACCCTACGCAGTTTGGCTTTGTTAAGGGCAGATCATGCCTCCTAAACCTGGTGGACTTCTTTGACACAGTTACCAAGAACTGAGACGAGGGAAAGGATGACCACACAGCCTACCTAGACCTCGCAAAGGCTTTCGACACCATTCCCCATTCTGGTATTATAGACAAGCTCACAAGCCTGAACATAAGCCCCTACATCATGAGATGGGTTGCCAATTGGCTCACAGATAGAACCCACACAGTGAGAGTTGCAAGCTCTAGGTCAGACTCTAAACCGGTTACCAATGGCATCCCCCCAGGGCTCAGTCCTGGGACCCCTCCTGTTCGGTATATATTTCTCAGAGGTACAGACAAGCACAGGAGGACTATGGCTGACCAAGTTCGCAAACAACTGCAAACTGGGGGCCATAATTGATTCTCCGGCTTATAACAGACATCCTCCAGAAGGGTCTCACTGAGATGGCTATCTGGTGTCAGAATCATGGCCTCAAGCTAAATGCCAAAAAAGCGCATAGTCATCCCCTTTGGAAAATAACAAAGTAACCATAAACTACCACATACGTGGTAGTCCCCTAAATACAGAAAATGTAATAAGGGATCTGGTGACCCAAGTAGATAATAATCTCTCCTTTGATAACCATATTGCCAAGGTGGTTAGAAAGTCCTTCTATGTGGCCCACTTAATCATAAAAGGGTTCGCACCTAGAACAAAAGAGGTTATTGTGCCCATCTACTCAACACTCATCAGACCCATCAGAGTACAACGCCTCATTTGGGATGTACCTTACAAGACAACTGCAACAGCTGGAAAGACCACATAAGTATCTCACCAAGAGGATTACTGGCCTCAAACAGATGCCCTATGCAGCCAGACTGAAGAAATTCCAGCTGTACTTGGTTGCATACCGCTTACTAAGAGGTGATCTCTGCCTGACATACAACGCTATGTCCAACCCAGAATTGATGGACATGCTCCACCTAAAAAAAAACAAATCCGAGAGCCACACGCTCTAGGGATCTAAACCTCACCACAATGATAAATAGGACGTGCTGGAGGGATAGATTCCTGTCCCACAGACTCCCCATGCTTTGGAACAGGATTCCAATCAACATTATGCAGAGCCCCTCACTAACACCTCGACGAATGGATGGGAAACAGAAAATGTACCCCGGGGATCACTGCAGTGGCTCTGCTGGACAGAGGCACGGGGAACTAATGGCTCTGCTGGACAGAGGCACAGGGAACTAATCTAAGGGGGGCAGCGAAAGCCAACACATTCTGGCTAGGCTTACAGATGCCCTCGGGCAAACAGCCTAGTACTTACCTATGAACCTAAGAGTAAAGCACATACTGACTGCAAGAAGGCTGTCCAGTGGATACATTTTTTGGTAGGACATCTCAGTTGGAACAGGTTACTGCAGCAGTGATAGAATGATGAACAAGTAGTAAATATCTTTGGAGGCTGTAAAAGTGTTATCATATTGTTTTTATTCAACTACAAATTTTCCCTGTTGGTATATATGTAGAAGAACGTTCTTATTTTATACTGAAAAAAAGGGAAATTATTTTTCTAAGCTAACATGCACAAGGTTTGATTCTCACCTTTGAGGGAGACTCGCTAGCCTTAAAATGGCCCAAAAGGGCAACTAATATACTATTCACCTATGAGAAGAGTCTAGCAAAAGTCTGACATAGGTTCAAATCCAGATGAGAACCAGCAACTCCATAAAAGATCAGCATGGCAAGTATTAGTGTTTGCAATTAAAATACAAGTTGGAAAAATGAAGTGATGTAGTCACCATAATGTTCTATATGTGTTGTCCATCTTCGCCTTCATTCTTACTAAGTTGGGTTGAGATCCGATCCTCGGATCCATCTGGTTCTTTAAATTTTAAAGGTCGAGGTCTTCTGCCAGCTAGTGGCTAAAACCCTATCCCAGCATGCACTAGAACCCTCTTCATATCTTGTTTGCCCTTATAAGGATATAAGTGCATCACAGAATAACCTGAGTTAGATGAAGGTCAGAGATTAAAGGTAATCCAACTGTACAGACTCGGTCTTTCAGGAGAAAGGAGGGTGGGATGTAAGAATGAAAGCGAGGATGGACAACGCACATGGAACGTTATGGTGAGTACATAACTTCTTTATGTGATGTTGTCTTATCTGGCCTTAATTCTTCCTAGGTTGGGACAGTGTCCCTATATCACTTTCATTCTTACTAGGTTGGGACAGCGTCTCTAGCACATAGATTCTTGGGTGGCTCAAGAAAGAATATTCCTCAGAATCATGGAACCAAGAGAGGCCCTGTTCCTAGAGGCCAAATCGACTTTGTAATGAGAGTGATAAAGGTATGTGGTTTTGCCCATGTTGCTGCAGCACAAATGGTATCAAAATTGGCAATTTAGCCAGAAACGCTGAAAAGAGGTTGCAATGGCTCTTGTAGAATGGGCTTTAATTCTTCTGGGAAGATCTTTATTCTAAGACTTATAGATAAAGGTTACGCAATCCGCAAGTCATTTTGAAAGTGTTACCTTGGGGACAAGAAATAAATAACTGGTCAGATTTTTGGACTTCTGTAGTACTGCGTAAGTAAAAACTTAATTGTCTATGTACATCCAGTTGATGTAACATATATTCTGCCTTGTTCTCGCAATTTGGGAAGACAAATGGTAGTTCTATAGTTTAGTTCAAATGGGGCAAAAAATAAAGATTGGTTTGTAAGGACACCCTGCCCTATGGAAAAGCAAGTATTGGGGCTTTATAGACAAGGCTTGCAACTGATACTCTTCTAGCAGAGATAACTGCTACCAAGTGAATGGTTTTCCACGTCAAAAATTTCAGTTCGCAAGATGATGCTGGTTCAAAAGGGGGAAAAATTAGACAAAATAGGATGAACTTTAACTCTCATGGTGTTGGAGGGTCTCTGATAGGTGGTCTTAATAACAAGGTACCTTTAAGAAAAGCTTTGCATAGACGAAGACATGATGTTGAAGCCTGATTCAGCTACATGGAAGTTGGGGATCGCTGCTAGTCGGACTCTTATGGTAGCTGCACCTTCATTGAAAAGTTTTGCTAAGAATTCTAGAATGGAATTGACTGGGGCAGAAAAATGGTCGCTTTGGTTATGAGAAGCCCATAGGGAGAATCTTTTCCATTTCCTTCTTGTTGAAGCCTTATGAGAAGAAATTAGAACATGTTTAACTGAAGAAGAGAGGTTTAGAAACCTGGCAATTGTTAGAATAAGAGCAGCCAAGCTGTCAGTTTGAGGGTTTGAAGGGAAGGATGAAGCGTTCCTGATACACGAGTCAGAAGGTCTGGAACTAGGTCCAGAATATCCAAGGCTCCTCCCGAAGAAGAGGACACAGGAAGGAGAACCAGATATGATGAGGCCAGTATGGGGCAATGAGCATCAAGTCCCTTCCCATGCATTTGGCTTTCTGAAGTACTTTGGGAATTACTGGAAAAGGAGGAAAGGCATAGAGGAATCCAGAGGGCCAATTGTGAACAAGTGCATCCCTTGGTGACTCCCCTGGAGGTGGAAAAAGGACAAAGTAGCTGCTGCATTTGGCAATCATGGATATCGTAGAAAGGTTGCAGCAAGGCTAGCCCCATTTCCAGAAAATCTTTCTGCTACCTCATGTTTTAGGCACCACTCGTGAGGCATCATAATCACTTTAAGTCTGTCTGCTATCATGTTGGATTCCCCCGGGATGTGTGTTGCTATCAAAAAACGCTGGGAGGAGGTCGCCCACTGCCATACTCTCAGAGCATCTCAATAAAGAGCATAAAGATCTGGATCCTCCTTATTTGTTTATGTACCATACAACAACTGATATGTTGTCAGTCTGTACTGCAATATTTCCCAGCAGAAGAAATTCCTGGAATGCTAGCAATGCTAGAAGCACCGCTCTCATCTCTAGGACATTGATGTGCAAGGGGGCCTCGTAATGCTGCCATGTGCCTTGGACCGTCTTTCCCAGATAATCCTCCCCCACCCTGAGAGACATCCATGGTCACTGTGGCCAGTGGTTGAGGACGTACAAATGGTCGACCTATAGTCACCTGAGTGGAGTAAGCCACAAACAAGTGTCCTCCTTACAAATTTCTGTTATTATTTTGTGAGACAATGGTAGGTCCTGCATGGACCACTGAGTGAAGAGTAACCATTGGAAAATGTTCATGTGCAGACGTGCTAGGGGGATCAAAACTACTGCTGCTGCCATGATTCCCAGGCCTTTTAAATCATTGCTTGAACTTTTTTCTTTCTTAAAAGGGATGAAAATAGGTGTCTTAGAACTTTAATTCTTTCTGGATGGGGTCTGGATGTCATGTTTGTTTAGTTTAATTCTGCCCCTATAAAATACCTCATGCTGAGAAGGTACTAAGGCAGATTTTGTGAGGTTTATTGTAATCCCTAGGTGACAGCAGACTTGCAAGGTTGTCTCTCTAGTTTTCATTAGCAGATGCTTGGTCGTGGTGGTTAGGAGCCAGTCGTCTAAGTATGGAAATGACCAGAATCCTAGACGTCTCAAGGCAGCCGCTACTACTGCCATACATTTGGTGAACACAATGGAGGCAGCAGTGAGGCCAAAGGGCAGAGCTCGAAACTGGTAATGACTGGCTCCCAGCCAAAAGTGCAGGTGTCTCCTGGATCACCTGTCCATTTTTATATGGTAGTATGCATCCTGGATATCTACAGAGCACATCCAACTGTCCTGTCCCAGGCATGGGAATATCGACTGTAGTGTAACCATCCAGAACTTAGCCTTTTAAACAAATCAGTAAGAAAGACAGATATCCAAAATTGGCCTCCTGTCCCGTTTTCTTTGCAACTAAACAGAATCTTGAGTATGTTCTGGATTCTATTTGGTCTGCGGGGACTGTCTGGATGACTCTCTTGTCTAGCAACTTCTGAATTTCTAAAGTTGCTTGTTCCTTTTGACTGGGTGGAATGTCTGGAACCTTTTTTATCTTTAGAACAAGAATGGAAAAGGTATGGTGCAACCTCTGGATATGATGCTTTGTACCCATTTGTCTTTTGTTACTTGTTGCTAGGTTTCTGGGTACAAAGATGTGCGACTCCCCTGACTGCCTCCAGAGTCGGACAGGTGGGCCTCCATTCAAGAGCGCTGAAAGGACTTACCAAAGAGAATCTATGTCACCCTGATTCTGCAGACCCCCTCTGGCGTGTGGTCGGCGTTTTCATTTACGACTTCTCCCTCTGCCTCTGGGAGATGTTTCACCACGTGCGTCCTGAAAAGATCACTGAGATTTTTGGAACCACATTTTACCACTTCCTCTCTGACCTTTGGGATAAGGTCTAGTGGGCATGGAGAAACAGAATCCTACAGCAGAATCTTTCCTTCCTGCTCACACCTGGTGAGTGTGTCCTTGACTCTGGGCCCAAAGAAGGATGATCCATTGAACAGGGCATTCACAAAGGAAGATTTAAAGAGCTCCGCAAAGGGACATAAGCGCATCCAATAATGTCTCCTTACAGAAATTCCAAAAAGTATAGTTGCGTACACAACATAAATGTAGATGTTAGAGTGTATTCACTATTGCAGTAATCACATTTGTGTTATCTGCTTGCAGTAGCCCGCAGTCGGCCTGATTATCAAAGTCTTGGGTCCTGCGTCAGTTGTTGTCTCGTCAGGTAGTCAGGGGTATAAAGCATGCAGCCGATGCCATTACATCAGTTTTTCTGGCCCCAGATGTCAGGTGCCCCCATATATATATATACATATATATATATATCACACACACACACACACACACATACACACCAGGGTATACCTCCAACAAAAAAGCAAATACACCAAAAGCTTTTAAGCATAGTAAAGGAGAGTAGAGGTATAGCCAAAAGAAGACAGGGGAAGCCAGGACTGCAACAGTGAATACACTCTAACATCTACATTTATGGAAAGTGTACACAACTGTACTATGTTCTTCTTGTTTCACTGTTGCAGTCATCACATTTGGGTAGATTCTCAAAGCTAAGGATGGGAGGAGGAATTAAGATAGCATTAGGACCAGCTAAAAGGCCCTGCAAGACTGCAGTGGCAAAACCAGCTCTGAATTTAGAGAAAATTGGTAGATGGTAATACTTGGTGAAAGTATGTACAGAACTCCAGGTGGCAGCTTCTAGGATGTCCCTGGTAGGGACACCTCTGAGAAAGGCTGTAGAGGTAGATGCAGCCCTAGTTGAATAGGGTCTAATCCCCTGTGGGATAGGTTTTCCATGGTGCTTATAGCAGAAATGAATGCAATGGTCTACCCATTTAGAAATGGTTTGCTTTGAAATAGCCTTCCCCTCTGCAGCAAATGCCACCAGCAGTTGTGCAGATTTCCTTTGAGGTTTAGTCCTGTCCAAGTAAAATCAAAGTTGTCTGTGCACATCTAAGACTGCAGTATCCATTCCCCTTTGTTCTGTGGATTAGAAAAGAAGGTTGGCAAATGAATGGACTGATTAAGAGCCACACTGGATACCACCTTGGGCATGAAGGAGGGATTGGTCCTGAGGGACACCCTGTCCGCATGAAAGATGATGAAAGGCTCCACTGCCATAAGGGCCTGTAATTCAGATACCCTTCTTGCTGAAGTGATTGCTAAAAAGGAAGGATGTTTTCCAAGAAAGGAATTTTAACTCTGCACTTGCAGCTGGCTCAAAAGGAGGAACAGAGTTTTTCCAATACAAAGTTAAGGTCTCAGGCTGGAGTTGGGGCTATCCTGGCTGGTCTTAAGTTTTTGGCCCCTCTGAGAAACTGCTTGAGCAGTGGATGAGAGAAGAGGGGTGGTTCTGTGTTGTAACGAGCTGAAATGGCTGAGGTGTGAATTTTGGAGGAGGAAAAATAAAGGCCCTTGTGAAGCATCTCAGTTAAGTACTGAAGAATCTGAGGTAAATTGGGCGCTGCTGTACCCTATCCCTTGAGTTTGGTTCCAAGCACAGAATCTTTTCCATTTTTCAGCATAAGATATTCTAGTACTAGGCCTCCTTGCCTCCAAAATGACATCCAACAATTTACTGAGGGATGGTAACAGAGAGATTAGGTAATTTAGCCAGGCTGCCAGGTTCAGGGTTTGAAACTGATGGTGCAGAATCTGGCTCTCTTGCTGGGACAGCAGGGTAGGGGGTCTGAGGCAGATGCCATGGAGCCAGCAGTGACAAAACTGCTCAAGAGAGGGTACCAGTGTTGGCGTGGCCTGTCTGGTGCAATCAGTACCGTCCTTGGTTTGTCCTGTTTGATCTTTAGTAGTACTTTGGAGAGGAGAGGCAGAGGAGGAAAGGCATAAACTGGGAGATTTTTTTCCAGCTGAAGGACAGAGCATCCACTTTCCAAGCTTGTTTCTGGGGAGTCCTTGTGCAGAATTAGTCTAATTGGTAGTTCTAGGGAGAGGCAAACAGGTCTATATCTGGGCTCCCCCATTTGTTTATCAACAAGTTGAAAGTCTTTGGTTCTAGGTTTCCACTCGTGTGGGTCCATGAGATTTCTGCTTAGTTTGTCTGCCAGTGTATTTAGTTTTCCTGGCAGGAATTGAGTCTGTAGATGCACTTGGTAGCTCGAGGCTGTGTTCCACAGAGTGATGGCTAGTCTGCATAGAGGGTAAGAATGGGTATGCCCCTGCTTGTTTGTCTACCACATAACAGTGGTGCTGTCTGTCTTTACTATTATTCGTCCTGGAAGAATGTGGTCCTTGAAGGCTGTCAGAGCATTCTGTACAGCTAACACTTCTTTTTGATTGATATGCAGGTGCATTTGAATTGGGTTTCATTTGCCCTAAATGGACTTCCCTGCCAGGTGAGCCCCCCCATGCATAGTTTGATGCATTTGTTGTTAGGGTTTGGGTGGCAGGGGGTAGAGTGAACAGTAGTCCCTTGTTTTGGTGGCAGGCCTCTGCTCACCAAAGGAACTCTAACCGTAGGCAAAGGTATGATAGGAATCACTGCTTCTAGATCCTGAGAATGTTGACAACCTTAGGCTTTTTAGATACCATTGTAGTTTCCTCATATGCAGTCTTGCATATGGAATTAGTAGAATGCAGGAGGCCATGAACCCCAAGGCTTGCAGTATTTTCCTTGCAGATAGCAGGGTTTTTGTGGCCATTAGTTTGAAGTAAGTTGTCAAATGAATTTGTTTCGCTGGCGTGAGGAAAGCCATCTGGGAAGTTGTGTTCAAGCTTACTCCCAGGAATATAATTTGTTGACAGAGTACGAGATGTGATTTATTTTAGTTTATGGTGTACCCCAGACAAGTTAGCACCTTTTGTACAAATGCCAGATGATTCAAAAGTATGTCCTGGCTTTCTGCCTGAATTAGACAATTGTCCAGGTATGGGTATATCTGAATATTTCTTTGCCTGCAAAATGCAATGACTGGAGCTAGGCACTTTGGCTTATCTATTGCGCCCAGGGTATTCACAAAGGGCAGTGCAGAGAACTGATAATGCATGTAGCCTGCTTTGAAGCATAGGTATCTTCTGCATGATTCCTTGATTGGGATTGTGCAGGAAGGCTTCCTTTAAATCCAGTGTTGCCAACCAGGCATCTTTGCCTAGCATAGGAAGTAACTGGTGAAGAGTTAGCATCCTGAATTTTGGAATCACCAAAAAGGTGTTTAAGCTAGAAAGATCCAGGAAAGGACACCAGGAGTTGTCTTTTCGGGGCACCATGAAAAGTCTTGAGTAGAAACCTTGTCCCTTTTCCTCTTCTGGTACAGTTTGAATAGCCATTATGCTTAAGAGAGAGAGTACTTGCTTTTGAGCCTCTGCCCACTGATCTGGGGGTAATCTGGCCAATCGTTTGGGGTTGGTAACATGCAACGGGTTGGGAGGGTGGCCTAATGGTTAAGGTGTTTACTTTACAAACACAAGGTGGAGGGTTTGAGTCTCACAAGGGATAATTGGCTAAGCTTAAAATGGCTTGCAAGGGCAGTTAAGCTTGGTACTAATCTATGAATCTATGTGGAAGTGAAATCTGTATCCTTGGGAAACTATATTTAAAACCCATTTGTCCTGGGTAATGAGTTTCCAGTTTTTTGCCTGCAGAGCAATCTTTCCCCCTAAAGGAGCAGTCAGTTGAGAAGTGCTTGGAAGTTTTAAAGTCAAGTCACTGAGACAGTTTACCATAGGGGGAGTCTTACTACTCCCTGATTTGGAAGTGGGAGCCCCCCACTGCTTAGTCCTGTGCGTACCCTGGGACTGAAGCCTGGGTGTTCTGCTGGTTCTGGGTTTGGACTGAGAAGGCCTGGAAGAGGAAGGAAAGCACAAATTCTTAGAGGGCCAATGCCTACTAAATCTTGGAGGCTGTACTTGTAGGAAATCCTTAACAGTTTGCATAGATTAAGCACTTTCATCCATCTTTTTAAGAACTTCCTCTGCTTTGTTGCCAAACAGGCGGCCCTGATTTAAGGGAGCATCCAGCAATTTAGCTTTAACATGATCTGGCAAGAATTGCTCCTTAAGCCAAGCATGCCTTCTAAGTGCAGACCCAGTGACAGCAGCCCTGCAAGATGCCTCTAGTGAATCAAAACCACCCTGCAAAGTATGTTTTCCAACCTGTTCAGGAGAATACATTAAATCTTGTAAATCCTTATTTTCAGCAGTCAGGAATCAACATCATTTTTTGTTTAAGCAATCCAATAATATGCTGCTGATACTTTAACATATGAAACTAGCAATTTAAGGCCCTAATGGCCAAGGCTGCAGAAGTGCATACCTTCTTACCAGATCTATCCAGCGCCCTGGAGTCTCTATCAGAGGGGGGAATATTTTTGGCAGTAGTAGCCTTAATGCCCTTGGGTCCCTGTGAAATGGTCTCAGGATCTGCAGTAGGATTTTTAAAAAGAACTTGTGAGAGTCAGGAACCCTGTAATATCTATCAGGTTTTCTGGGAGCAGGAGGTAAAGAGTCAGGGGCCAAGCTAGATTCCGAAAAGGCATCATCCACAATGTCTGGTACAGGAGAGATAGCTAAAAGCCTGTGCTGGGGCAGGAGTAAGAAATCCCCAAGTCTCTTTTTAGAATCAGAATAATCCTGGCTTTCCCAACGAAAATGCTCCCTAAGAGTATGCAAGGTTTCACCCAAAGAGAAAATCCTCTGGGGTGGGGGGCAGAGGAAATAAAGTCCTCTGCATCAGAATCCTCATGGGTAGATAAGGGTAAATCCTGGTCATCAGAAGAAAAAGAAATTTCAGAATCCTGGTCAGAAGCATCATAAGCAAATTCAGTCCTAGGTCTCTTAGAGGGGGAAGGTTGGCTTCCCCTGATTAAAGTAATGAGGTCTTCAGAAATTTTTTTCATTTGTTTTTTAGGTATAGAAGCCTGACCATGTGGTCTGAGCGCCAGTTTTCTAGGCATGGTTCGAGTTTTAGGCCTTGAAGAAGAAGGCAGCGTCGGTTTAATATGAAAGTCAGTAGGCCTGAATACACCCTCCGAAACCGGTGCCTGCACAGCGGCTCCGGACCCATCCAAGGTAGAGACATCCACAGGTTCCACAGTTGAAGCATCTCGCGGCATACCGGACTCCGAATGTGACTCTGTAGAGGCCTGGGAATCTGATGTAGCGGGCATCGGAGACTGCGAAAGCACCTCACCGAGTACCGGCGAACTGGCGACTAGCTTAAGAAAAGTGTAGTCGGCAGCTTTCAACCTAGGCAGCCTGTCTCTGTCTTTATCTTTGCATTTTTTCGGAATGTTGGTAGTCGGATGGCTTACCGAAGACATATCTGGATAATTAAACAGAGTACCAAAATATTTAGAAGCGTAAACATATCGACTATGAATAGTTCGTTGCTTAAATAAGGCACAAAACAGAAAGCGAGGTACGTCATGGTCAGGGCCTAGGCAAGGAATACAGTACGAATGAAAATCTTTGTGAGGTATTTGCTTTCCACAAGAAATACAATTATTGACTTTTACTGACATTGGTTCAGCGAAAGAAAAAGTTTCCCTAATGGGGTACTTAGCTTTGGTTGAAGACTTCGGTTCTGAAACTCGAAAAAGTACAGTTTTGTACCTACAATAAATTTAGATGTTCGAGGATCCACATTGCTGCAGTCATAACCTGTGGGTAGTCCGCTGTCCTCGGTCGGCCCGAATACCAAAGAGTTAGGCTGGCGTCGGTCATGGGCGCCCGGAGCTGACGTCAGTACGTAGTGGTACTTAAGCGCATGACCGACGCCATATCCTCAGTCTTTCTTGCCCCAGATGTCAGAAGGCCTTAAAAAAGGAAAGGCCAGAGCCACAAAGGAGAAAATAACAACCACAAAGTACAGTTTTGTACCTACCATAAATGTAGATGTCCGAACTGGATAGCATCTGCAGTCATAAAGTACAGTTTTGTACCTACCATAAATGTAGATGTCCGAATTGGATAGCATCTGCAGTCATAACAACTGGGTTGTCCTGTCGTCAGGCAGCCCTTCAGTCGGCCGGATTCCAAAGTCCGTGTCCGGCTTCGGCTGATGTCGCACTTCACCCGACGTCATCTCTGTTGGACTTCGGGTATAAAGCATCAGCCGACGCCATTTTCTTCAGTGTTTCTTGCCCCAGATGCCAGAAGCCCTATAGAAGGCTAAAAATTTTGGATAGATGCCAATGTTTCCAAAAGATAGAGGTAAACACAAAAATAAGCATGTATGTACATAAATACAAACAAATACACCATGAAAGAAATCCCCCCACTAGCTAGCTATTAGAAGGGTAAACACCCTAGGAGTACCACAGAGGGGAAGGAGGGAGGGTAATCCTGACTGCAGATGCTATCCAATTAGGACATCTACATTTATGGTAGGTACAAAACTGTACTATGTCCTTCATGGATGCATCTGCAGTCATAACAACTGGGTAGAATACCATAGCCAACTAGGGGAGGAGGATAAAAGTAAATTATGGTGTGTTTAGGATCCCTTGCAGAACAGCAGTGGCAAACCCTGCTCGGGATCTGGAATATAGAGGTAAATTATAATGCTTGGCAAATGTATGCACGGAGGTCCAAGTAGCCGCCTCAATAATGTCTTTGGTAGCCACTCCTCGTAAGAAGGCTGTGGTAGTGGCTGTTGCCCTTGTAGAATGAGGTCTTATGTTCTGTGGAATTGGCTTTCCATGGAAGGAGTAACAGAATCGTATGCAATTTCCTATCCATTTGGAGATTGTCTGTTTGGAAATAGCTTTTCCTTCCCTTCCTGTTGCATAGGCTACGAAAAGTTGGTCAGTCTTTCTGCTAGTTTTGGTGTGTCCAAGTAGTAGCGTAGCTGTCTATGTACATGCAAGGTATGCAGTATTCTTTCCCTCTGTTTTGTGGGTTGGGAAAGAAGGTAGGCAGGTGGATTGCCTGGTTTAAAGATACTCTGGATACCACCTTAGGCATAAATGTAGGATTAGTCCTCATGGACACTCTATCTTGGTGGAAGATTAGAAAGGGTTGCACTGCCATTAAGGCCTGTAGTTCTGAAACCCTCCTTGCTGAAGTAATTGCCAGTAGGAAAGCAGTTTTCCATGACAGGTGTTGTAGGTCTGCTGTTGCTGCTGGTTCAAAAGGTGATAGTGTCAATTTTTCTAGCACAAAGTTCAAGTCCCAAGCTGGCAATGGTGGTTTCCTTGGAGGTTTTACATTCTTGATTCCTCTGAGGAACTGCCTGAGCAAAGGGTGTGAAAAACAGGTGGATCAAAGCTGTATTCTGCTGAAATAGCTGATGCATGAATCTTGATGGAGGAGTAGGACAGGCCTGAATGAAGTAGTTCGCCAGATACTCCAGAATGTTAGGCATATCTATGTTTGATACATCTTTTCCTCTTTCAGAACTCCAAATGACAAACCTTTTCCATTTCCCAGCATAATTCCTTCTAGTTGAAGGCCTGCGTGCTTCAAGAATAATGTCTTTAACTCTTTGTGAAAGTTCTGTATTAGCAGCTGCTATGTGATGTTCCATGCAGTCAGTTGCAGCGTTTTTAGGTTTGGATGCATGGTGCTGAAGTTGTTCTGAGTTAGCATCAAAGGCATCAGGGAATTGGCCACATATTGTTCGAGACATGCTCCTCAGTAGTGGGTACCAATGCTGTCTTGGCCAGTTTGGAGCTATCAGGATTATCCTTGGACGTTCCTCCTTGATTTTTAGTAGTACTTTGTGTATCAAGGGAAGAGGTGGGAATGCATATGCTGTTAGGCCTTTCCAGCTGAAGGAGAGCGAGTCCACTTTCCATGCTAGTGGGTGGAATGTCCTTGTGCAGAATTTTTGAGCTGGTGATTGAGAGGTGATGCGAATAGATCTATCTGGGGCATTCCCCATTTCTTCGAGATGGTCTTGAAGATATCCCGGTGCAGCTGCCATTCGTGGGCATCCGATGTGGTCCTGCTTAACATATCTGCTAGAGAGTTTTCTTTCCTGGCACAAATATTGCCTGTAACTGGATGTTGTAGCTGAGTGCCAGGGTCCACAGCTCCAAAGTCATTCTGCATAGGGGTAAGAATGAGTGCCTCCCTGTTTGTTGATGTACCACATGACTGTGGTGTTGTCTGTCCTTATCATCAAGTGGTCCTCCTTGAGAAATGGTCTGAACTTTTGGATTGCCAGTTTTACTGCCAGCATTTCTTTTAGGTTGATGTGCAGGTGAAGTTGGTCCTGTGTCCACAATCCTTGCACGCATTTGTCCAGCATATGCCCCATCCTAGGTCTGAAGCATCTGTTGTGATGGTCTGGCTTGCTTGACCCTTGCGAAAGGGCAGTCCTGGGTTTGACTGGCATGCCTGAGCCCACCATAGGAACTCCTGTTTTAAGCATGGTATTAGTGGGATTTCCGCTTCTAGGCTGTGTCTGTGTTGGGACCATAAATTCTTTAGGTACCACTGTAGTTTTCTCATATGTAGTCTGGCAAATGGAACCAAGATTATGCATGATGCCATGAAACCCAAGGCCTGCAGTACCTTTCTTGCTGTTAACTTGTTCAGTTTTGTTAGTGCCAAGAAGTAAAGAGGGAGTTCTTTTTGTTTTTCTGTAGTTAGGAATGCCATTTGTTTTACTGTGTCCAATTCCGCTCCCAGGAAAGTCCTTGTCTGGGATGGTATCAGTCTTGACTTTTGTAAATTGACTGTGTATCCCAGTGCTTGAAGCAAGTAAATGACCCTTTGTAAATCTGTTGTCAGCTTGCTTTTGTTGTCTCCTTGTATCAGGCAGTCGTCCAGGTATGGATAAATTTGAATTCCTGTAGTCTGCAATGGGCGATTACTGATGCCAGGCATTTTGTGAATACTCTGGGCGCAGTAGATAAGCCAAAGGGCAATGCTGAGAATTGATAGTGCTCTGATCCTGCAAGAAATCTGAGGTATCTTCTGCAGATTGGTCGAATGGGGACGTGCAGGTATGCCTCCTTGAGATCTAGAGTTACCAGCCAACACTCCTTGCCCAGCATGGGAAGAAGTTGCTGTAGGGTCAGCATTTTGAATTTTGGGACAATGATGTAAGTATTCAGGGTGGACAGGTCTAGAATTGGTCTCCAACTTTTTTCCTTTCTTGGAACTAGGAATAGTCTGGAGTAGAACCCCTTTCCTTGCTCTGCTGTTGGCACTTTCTCCACAGCTCTCATGTTTGCTAACTCCATTATCTGTTGTAGAGCCTCTGTCTTTTGATTTGGAGGTAGATTTGGCATTCCTCTTTGTCTGGTAAACTGTGGAAGTGGAACCGTAACCTTGATCTACGGTTCGTAAAATCCACTTGTCCTTTGTTATGTGGTGCCAGTTTTTTGAAAATAAAGTTAGCTTTCCGCCTAGAGGAGCTGCTATTTGTTCCCTGGTAGGCGGGTTTAGGATTAAGTCACTGTGGCTGTGTTGATGTAGTGGCAGGTGTGGAGTCTGTGCCTCTGTTGTTACCTTGCCACTGTCGCCCTCTGTAGGCACCTCCTCTGGATTGATTTCTGCCTCTGGAACGCCTATTCCTGCCCCTTTGAGGTCTTGTGGAGTCAGGAAAGGACCAATTTTGGCAGGCCAGTTCCTGCTAAACCTTGGGGTTGAACCTGCAAGAAATCTTTAACTGTCTGGACTGATTTTGCCTTTTCTTCCATTTTCTTCATAACCTGCTGGGCAGGTGTACCAAACAAACTTGTTTTATCCATAGGAGCATCTAGCAATTTAGATTTAACATGATCCGTAAAGCTTGCTCCTTTAGCCATGCATGCCTTCTAATTACAGTGCCAGTCATGGCTGATCTAAATGAAGCCTCCAGTGCATCATAGCCACATTTTAAAGAATGGTTACTAACTTGCTGTATGTTATTTACCATTTCTAATACATATTTCTTATCAAGAGATTCATCAGTGGTTAGCTTTTTAGTTAACTGATCAAGCATAAACTCTTGGTATTGTATCATGTGAAACTGACAGTTTAAAGCTCTAGCTGAGAGAGTGGCTGAAGTGTAAACCTTTTACCCCATCTGTCTAATGACCTTGCTTCCCTTTCAGAAGGAACAGGGTTTTAGCTATGGTCGCTGCTACTGCCTTGGGACCCTGGGAAATAGTTTCGGGTCTGCAAGAGGGGCCTTGTAAAGGTGGTGATGAGTATCTGGCACCCTGTAAAATCTGTCTGGTTTGGCAGGGCTGGGGTAAAGAATCTGGAGCGGAGCAGACATCATTGAAAGCATCATCCACCACAGAGAGAACAGGAGGTATAGCTAAGGGCCTGTGCTGTGGAAGGTGCAAAAGGTCCTAAGTCTTTTCCTGGAGTCTGAAAAATCCTGTTGCTGCCATTGGAACTGTTCTCGCATGGCATGCAAGGTTTCCCCAAAGGAGAATTCTTCTGGTGGGGAAGCAGCTGGAATGGATTCTTCAGCATCAGAATCTTCAAAATTGGAGAAAGGAGCCTCTGGCTGGTCAGTTATGTCTGATTCATCAGCAGAATCATCAGAGGACACTGGCTCATGGGGCTCTGCCCTAGGTCTCTTCTCTGGGGCTGAGAGGCCCTGTCTGGGTGAGGTTGAGATCCTCTAATTAATGAAATTAAATCTTCTGCCAAAGTAAGCATTTGGGAACTGGAAGAGGGCCTGGTTGAGGGGGGTTTAACAGGCACTGTTTTAGTAGTCTTGGCTGCTTTAGCCCTGGCGAAGGCCTTAATGGACATGGCTGCTGGAGGCCTAGCAGCACCACGTGCTGGGGTAGAGACATCCAAGGGAATAGTGTCTGATAAGTCAGTGGTAAGCACCGTAGTGGGTAAAATTTCTGAGGCCGATTCAAGAGTGCTAGCAGGGACCTCAGTTGTCGAGATAGATTCAGCTGTATTTTGATCAGTTTTCTCGGTTTCGGCCGAAACAGAGACACTCGCGGTTTGCTTAACCATGGTTTCGGCCGAAACCGCGGACCGCGAGTGTCGATCTTTTTCTTTGCGTTTTTTGGCAGAATGCGTAGTCGGAGGATCCAACGGCATAATGTACGCAAAATCAGAACCGAAAAACTGTTCTGCAAACTCCGACCGACGTCTAAGCGTTCGTCGGTTGAAAGAAGCACAGGACGAACAGGCTGCTACGTCGTGGGCTGGGCCTAAGCAAGGCAGGCAGTAAGAGTGGAAATCTTTATGAGGTATTTGTTTCCCACAGGTTAAACAATTATTAACTTTTTCTGACATCGGCTGAGGCAAGAAAGAGTCCCCAACGGGGTACTTAGCTTTAGAAGTCTTCGAAGTAGTATTCGGTAGAAGTAATCTCTGGATCCGACCGACCGGCACTTGCGAACAGCTTCTGCTTGGCGCCACGGCAAGAAAGAATGAAGAAAATGGCGTCGGCTGATGCTTTATACCGAAGTCCAACAGAGATGACGTCGGGTGAAGTGCGACATCAGCGAAGCGGACCCGGACTTTGGAATCCGGCCGACTGAAGGGCTGCCTGACGACAGGACAACCCAGTTGTTATGACTGCAGATGCATCCATGAAGGACATCAACTGGGTTGTCCTGTCGTCAGGCAGCCCTTCAGTCGGCCGGATTCCAAAGTCCGGGTCCGGCTTCGGCTGATGTCGCACTTCACCCAACGTCATCTCTGCTGGTCTCCGGGTATAAAGGCATCAGCCGACGCCATTTTCTTCAGTGTTTCTTGCCCCAGATGCCAGAAGCCCTATAGAAGGCTAAAAAAATTTTGGATAGATGCCAATGTTTCCAAAAGATAGAGGTAAACACAAAAATAAGCATGTATGTACATATATACAAACAAATACACCATAAGAGACTCCCCCCACTAGCTAGCTATTAGGAGGGTAAATACCCTAGGAGTACCACAGAGGGAAGGAGGAGGTAATCCTGACTGCAGATGCTATCCAGTTCGGACATCTACATTTATGGTAGGTACAAAACTGTACTATGTCCTTCATGGATGCATCTGCAGTCATAACAACTGGGTAGAATACCATAGCCAACTAAGGGAGGAGGAAAAAAATAGATTATGGTGTGGTTAGGATCCCTTGCAGCACAGCAGTGGCAAACCCTGCTCGGGATCTGGAGTACAAAGGTAAGTTATAATGCTTGGCAAATGTATGCACGGAGGTCCAAGTAGCCGCCTCAATAATGTCCTTGGTTGCCACTCCTCGTAAGAAGGCTGTGGTAGTGGCTGTTGCCCTTGTAGAATGAGGCCTTATGTTCTGTGGAATTGGTTTTCCATGGAAGGAGTAACAGAATCGTATGCAATTTCCTATCCATTTGGAGATTGTCTGTTTGGAAATAGCTTTTCCTTCCCTTCCTGTTGCATAGGCTACAAAAAGCTGGTCAGTTTTTCTGCTACTTTTTGTTCTGTCCAGGTAGTAGCGTAACTGTCTATGTACATCCAAGGAATGCAGCATTCTTTCCCCTCTGTTTTGTGGGTTGGGAAAGAAGGTAGGTAGGTGGATTGCCTGGTTTAAAGATACTCTGGATATCACCTTAGGCATAAACGTAGGATTAGTCCTCATGGACACTCTACCTTGGTGGAAGATTAGGAAGGGCTGTACTGCCATTAGGGCCTGAAGTTCAGAGACCCTCCTTGCTGAGGTTATTGCCAGTAGGAAAGCAGTTTTCCACGATAGATGCTGTAGGTCCGCTGTAGCTGCTGGTTCAAAAGGTGCGAGTGTCAATTTTTCTAGCACAAAGTTCAAATCCCAAGCTGGCAATGGTGGTTTCCTTGGAGGTTTTACATTCTTGATTCCTCTGAGGAACTGCCTGAGTAAAGGATGTGAAAAGACAGGTGGATCAAAGCTGTATTCTGCTGAAATAGCTGATGCATGTATCTTGATGGAAGGACAGGCCTGTATGTAGAAGCTCTGCCAGATACTCCAGAATGTTAGCCATATCTATAATTGACACATCTTTTCCTCTTTCAGTGCTCCAAATGACAAACCTTTTCCATTTTCCTGCATAGTTCCTTCTTGTTGAAGGTCTGCGGGCTTCAAGGATAATGTCTTTAACCCTTTGGGAAAGTTCTGGGTTAGTTGCTGCTATGTGATGTTCCATGCAGTCAGTTGCAACGTTTTTAGGTTTGGATGCATGATGCTGTAGTTGTTCTGAGTTAACATCAAAGGCATCAGGGGTATTGGCCACATGTTGTCCCGAGACATGCTCCTCAGCAACGGGTACCAGTGTTGTCTTGGCGGACGTTCCTCCTTGATTTTTAGTAATACCTTGTGTATCAAGGGAAGAGGTGGAAATGCATATGCTGTTAGACCTTTCCAGCTGAAGGAGAGCGAATCCACTTTCCATGCAAGTGGGTGGAATGTTCTTGTGCAGAATCTTTTGAGCTGGTGATTGAGAGGGGAAGTGAATAGATCTATCTGTGGCCTTCCCCATTTCTTTGAGATGGTCTTGAAGATGTCCGGGTGTAGCATCCATTCGTGGGCATCCGATGTGGTTCTGCTCAATATGTCTGCTAGAGTATTGTCCTTTCCCGGTACAAATATAGCCTGTAACTGGATGTTGTAGCTGAGTGCCAGGTTCCAAAGCTCCAAAGTCATTCTGCATAGGGGGTATGAATGAGTGCCTCCCTGCTTGTTGATGTACCACATGACTGTGGTGTTGTCTGTCCTTATCATCAAATGGCCCTCTTTGAGAAATGGTCTGAAATTTTGGATTGCCAGTTTTACTGCCAGCATTTCTTTTAGGTTGATGTGCAGGTGAAGTTGATCCTGTGTCCACAATCCTTGTACGCATTTGTCCAGCATGTGAGCCCCCCATCCTAGGTCTGAGGCGTCTGTTGTGATGGTCTGGCTTGCTTGATAGCTGTGAAAGGGTAGGCCTGGGTTTGACTGGCATGCTTGAGCCCACCATAGGAACTCCTGTTTTAGGCATGGGATTAGTGGAATTTCTGCTTCTAGGCTGTGCCTGTGTTGGGACCATAAATTCCTTAGGTACCACTGTAGTTTCCTCATATGTAGTCTGGCATGTGGAACCAAGATTATGCATGATGCCATGTAGCCCAAGGCCTGCAGAACTTTTCTTGCTGTTAACTTGTTCTGTTTTGTTAGAGCCAAGAAGTAAAGAGGGAGTGCTTTTTGTTTTTCTGCAGTTAGGAATGCCATTTGTTTTACAGTGTCCAATTCCGCGCCCAAGAATGTCCTTGTTTGGGATGGTATCAGCCTTGACTTTTGTAAATTGACTGTGTATCCCAGTGCTTGTAGCAAGTAAATGACCCTTTGTAAATCTGTTGTCAGCTTGCTTTTGTTGTCCCCTTGTAGCAGGCAGTCGTCCAGGTATGGGTAAATTTGGATTCCCTGTAGTCTGCAGTGGGCGATTACTGATGCCAGGCATTTTGTGAATACTCTGGGTGCAGTAGATAAGCCAAAGGGCAATGCTGAGAATTGATAATGCTCTGATCCTGCAAGAAATCTGAGGTATCTTCTGCAAATTGGTCGAATGGGGACGTGCAGGTATGCCTCCTTGAGATCTAGAGTTACCAGCCAACACTCCTTGCCCAGCATGGGAAGAAGTTGCTGTAGGGTCAGCATTTTGAATTTTGGGACAATGATGTATGTATTTAAGGTGGACAGGTCGAGAATAGGTCTCCAACTTTTTTCCTTTCTTGGAACTAGGAATAGTCTGGAGTAAAATCCTTTGCCTTGTTCTGTCATTGGCACTCTTTCCACAGCTCTCATCTTTGTTAATTGCATTATCTGCTGTAGAGCTTCTGTTTTTTGATTTGGAGGCAGGTTTGGCATTCCTCTTTTGACTGGTAAAGTGTGAAAGTGGAACCGGTAACCTTGGTCTATGGTTTGCAAAATCCACTTGTCTTTTGTGATATAGTGCCAGTTTTTCAAAAATAAGGTTAATTTTCCGCCTAATGGAGCTGCTATTTGTTCCCTGGTAGGCGGATTTAGAGTTAAGTCACTGTGATTGTGCTGTTGTAGTGGTAGTGGTTGTGTCTGTGCCTCTGTTATTACCTTGCCACTGTCGTCCTCTGTAGGCACCTCCTCTGGATTGGTTTCTGCCTCTGGAACGTCTATTCCTGCCCCTTTGGGATCTTGCGGAGTCAGGAAAGGACCAATTTTTGGCAGGCGAGTTCCTGCTAAACCTTGGGGGCTGAACCTGCAAGAAATCTTTAACCGTTTGAACAGATTTTGCCTTTTCTTCCATTTTCTTCATTACCTGCTGGGCAGGTGTACCAAACAAACTGGTCTTATCCATAGGAGCATCTAATAACTTAGCTTTAACATGATCCGGTAAGACTTGTTCCTTCAGCCATGCATGTCTTCTTATCACTGTGCCAGTCATGGCTGATCTAAATGAAGCCTCCAGTGCATCATAGCCACATTTTAAGGAATGGTTACTAACCTGTTGTATGTTATTTACCATTTCTAATACATATTTCTTATCAATAGAGTCATCAGAGGATAGTTTTTTAGTTAACTGATCAAGCATAAACTCTTGGTATTGTATCATGTGAAACTGACAGTTTAAAGCTCTAGCTGAGAGAGTAGCTGAGGTATAAACTTTTTTGCCCCATCTGTCTAAAGACCTGGCTTCCCTTTCAGAAGGAATAGGGTTTTTTGCTGTGGTCGAGGCTACTGCCTTAGGCCCCTGGGATATAGTTTCGTGGTCTGCAAGTGGGGCCTTGTATAGGTGATGATGAGTGTCTGGTACCCTGTAAAATCTGTCTGGTTTGGCAGGGGCTGGAGGTAAGGAATCTGGTGCAGAGCAGACATCATTAAAGGCATCGTCCACAACAGAGAGGACAGGAGGTATAGCTAAGGGCCTGTGTTGTGGTAGGTGCAGAAAGGTCCTAAGTCTTTTTCTGGAATCTGAGAAATCCTGTTGCTGCCATTGGAATTGTTCTCGCATGGCATGTAAGGTTTCCCCAAAGGAGAATTCTTCTGGTGGAGAAGCAGCTGGAATGGATTCTTCAGCATCTGAGTCTTCATAATTGGAGAAAGGAGCCTCTGGCTGATCTGTAATATCTAAGTCATCCGCAGAATCATCAGAGGACACAGGCTCGGGGGGCTCTGCCCTAGGTCTCTTCTCTGGGGGCTGAGAGGCCCTGTCTGGGTGAGATTGAGATCCCCTAATTAAGGATATTAAATCTTCTGCCAGAGTAAGCATTTGTGAACTAGAAGTGGGCCTGGTTGAGGGGGGTTTAACAGGCACTGGTTTTGTAGACTTGGCTGCTTTAGCCCTGGCAAAGGCCTTAATGGACATGGCTGCAGGAGGCCTAGCAGCACCACGTGCTGGGGTAGAGACATCCAAAGGGATGGTGTCTGATAATTCACTAGGAACCACTGGAGTAGGTAAAATTTCAGAGGCCGATTCAAGTAAGGTAGCAGGAACCTCAGAAGTAGTCAAAGATTCAGCTGTGCTTTGATCAGTTTTCTCGGTTTCGGCCGAAACCGAGACACTCGCGGTTTGCTTAACCATGGTTTCGGCCGAAACCGTGGACCGCGAGTGTCGGTCTTTTTCTTTGCGTTTCTTAACAATTTGGATAGTCGGAGGATCCGACGGCATAATGTATGCAAAATCTGATCCGAAAAACTGTTCAGCAAACTCCGACCGACGCCTAAGCGTTCGTCGGTTGAAGGAAGCACAGGCCGAACAGGCTGCTACGTCGTGGTCTGGGCCTAAACAAGGCAAACAGTAAGAGTGGAAATCTTTATGAGGTATTTGTTTCCCACAAGTTAAACAGTTATTGACTTTTTCTGACATCGGCTGAGGCAAGAAAGAGTCCCCAACGGGGTACTTAGCTTTTAGAAGTCTTCGAAGTAGTATTCGGTAGTAGTAATCTCTGGATCCGACCGACCGGCACTTGCGAACAGCTTCTGCTTCGGGCGCCACGCGGCAAGAAAGACTTAAGAAAATGGCGTCGGCTGATGCCTTTATACCCGGAGACCAGCAGAGATGACGTCGGGTGAAGTGCGACATCAGCCGAAGCCGGACCCGGACTTTGGAATCCGGCCGACTGAAGGGCTGCCTGACGACAGGACAACCCAGTTGTTATGACTGCAGATGCATCCATGAAGGACATCAACAACAACCCCAAACCATAGAGTGGAAGGAGGGAGGGAAAATAGGACTGCAGCAATGTGGATCCTCGAACATCTACATTTATGGTAGGTACAAAACTGTACTATGTTCTTCGTCTCACATTGCTGCAGTCATAACCTGTGGGTAGAATCCCAAAGCAAAGGAAAAGGGAGGCTGGCAAACTAAAAAGCATTAGGGGCTGCTAACATGCCCTGTACGACTGCAGTGGCAAACCCAGCCCTGGACTTGGAGTAAAGAGGGAGATGGTAATGCTTAGTAAAAAAGTGTGAACTGAACTCCAAGTAGCTGCTTCCAAAATATCCTTAGTAGCTACACCCCTCAAAAAAGCAGTAGATGTGGCAGTAGCCCTAGTGGAATGAGGTCTAATCCCAGCAGGAACATTCTTTCCATGATAAGAATAACAAAAGGCAATGCAATTAGCAATCCACTTCGAAATAGTCTGCTTAGAAACAGCTTTCCCTTGTGAACTCAAAGCAAAAGAAACAAATAACTGTTGAGTCTGTCTGAACTCTTTAGTTCTGCTCAAATAGTAACGTAATATATCCAAAGAATGCAAGATTTTTTCCCCCTTATTTTGGGGATCAGCATAAAAGGTAGGCAAATGGATAGACTGGTTCAAAGCCACATTAGAAATAACTTTTGGCATAAAAGTTGGGTTAGTACGTAAGGAAACTCTATCCTTATGGAATATTAGAAATGGTTCCACTGCCATGAGAGCCTGCAATTCAAATACCCTTCTAGCAGAAGTAATGGCCAACAAAAAGGCAGTCTTCCAAGACAAAAACTTCAATTCCAACGTAGCTGCAGGTTCAAAAGGAGGCAAAGTAAGCTTCTCCAACACAAAATTGAGATCCCAGAAAGGAGTAGGAGCTCTACGTGGGGGTCTTATATTTTTTGCCCCTCTAAGAAATTGCTTAAACAAAGGGTGAGAAAATAAAGGAGGGTCACAATCATAGTGAGCAGAAATGGCTGCAGCATGAACCTTCACAGAGGAAAATGACAAACCCTTGTCTAGTAATTCAGTAAGGTACTGCAGTGTAAAACTCAAATTAGGTATCGAGACATCAAAGTCCTTTGTTGTGCTCCAAAGAAAAAATCTCCTCCATTTATCAGCATAAACCTTTCTAGTGCTGGGCCTCCTGGCTTCCAAAATGACATCCAAAACCCGTTGAGGAAGCTGAGAACCCACAGGCTCTAAAACAGAATTCGCCAGGCTGTTAGATGCAGGGACTGCACCCTGACATTGAGCAAATGACTGCTTGACTGGGACAACAAGTGAGGAAGCTGTGGCAAAGGCCAAGGAGGCTCCTGAATTAAACTCCTCAGCAGAGGATACCAGTGCTGTCGTGGCCAATCTGGTGCTATTAAAATCATGCAAGGCTTGTCCCGACTGACTTTCAAGAGTACCTTGGTAAGGAGAGGCAGAGGAGGAAAAGCATAGACGTGAAGGTTGTTCCAACTGAAAGATAGAGCATCCACTTTCCAAGCTTTTGGGTGAAACATCTTTGTGCAAAATTTTGGTAGTTGGAAATTTAGAGGGGAAGCGAACAGATCTATGTCTGGAGTTCCCCAAGCCACTGTCTACTGTTTGAATACTAGAGGATCCAATTTCCACTCGTGGGGATCCACAATTTGTCTGCTCAGTACATCTGCTAGGGAGTTCTGTGCCCCTGGCAGAAACCGTGCTTGAAGAGTGATGTGCAAACTCAGAGCAGTCTCCCACAATATCATAGCTTGTCTGCAAAGAGGGTAAGAATGGGTTCCCCCCTGCTTGTTGATGTACCACATGACTGTAGTGTTGTCTGTTCGAATCAACACCTGTCCTGGTTGAAGTAGGCCCTTGAAAGCCATCAGGGCAAACTGGACTGCTAACATCTCCTTCATGTTGATATGCAAATGCTGTAGTCTGGGAGGCCACGTGTCTTGAATCCATTTCCCATTGAAGTGTGCTCCTCAAGCCAGGTCTGAGGCACCCGTCGTTATGATCTGACTCGCCTCTGGTCGGGTCACAGAGAGTCCCTTGTTTAGGTGACATTCCTGTGCCCACCACAATAATTCCTTTTGGATGCAAGGTATTATCTGAATGACAGTGTCCAAATCGTGGCAGTGTTGAGTCCATACACTTTTGAGATACCATTGTAGCTTCCTCATATGCAGTTTGGCATTGGGAAGTACCAGAATGCAAGATGCCATGAACCCCAAGGCTTGAAGGACTGTCCTTGCAGTCAGCCTGGACAGTACTGATAATTGCTGGAAGTATAGATGAAGAGTTCTTTGTTTGTCCGGGGTCAGAAAAGCCATCTGAGAGGCTGTATTCAGTCTCACACCCAGAAAGCACATGTCCTGAGAGGGTACTAGACTGGACTTTGTTTTGTTCACAGAATACCCTAGGCACCTTAAAACTGCCATCACATACTGTAGATGTTGAAGTAACTTGTCTTTGTCTTGAGCAAGAATCGGGCAATCGTCCAGATAAGGATAAATTTGTATTCCTCTCAGCCTTAAGAAAGCTATTACAGGAGCCAGAACCTTTGCGAACACCCTGGGCGCAGTAGATAAACCAAAGGGCAATGCAGAGAACTGATAATGAGAAGTACCAGCCCGAAAACGCAGGAATCTCCTGCAGCTGGGCCTGATAGGAATGTGAAGATAGGCCTCTTTGAGATCCAGAGTTACCATCCAGTGATTTTTGCCTAGCAGAGGCAGAAGTTGCTGTAATGTTAACATCTTGAACTTTGGAATGTCTAGGTATGTATTGAGAATGGACAAATCCAGAATTGGCCTCCAAGTGTTTCCTTTCTTTGGCACTAGGAATAGAGAATAAAACCTTAGGCCTTCTTCTGACGGAGGTACCACCTGGATTGCCACCATCTGTAAAAGCAAAGAAATTTGTTCTTGAGCCTCCAGCCTTTGCTGAGGAGGTACATCTGGCATGCCTTTGAAAGGAGAAAAAGTGTGAAAATAAAACTTGTAGCCTTGATTTATTATGTCCAACACCCATTTGTCCTGGGTGACCAAATGCCAATTTTGTCTGAAAAGTGCCAACTTTCCTCCTAGAGGAGCTGCCAGAAAAGAAGGATCTGGCAGCTGAAAATACAGGTCATTGGGTCTGTTTACGAAAAGGCTGACCCCTGCCCTCACCAGAAGATTGTGCAGAACTCCAAGTCCTAGGTCTGAAAGAACCCTGAGCGTGAGCCCTGCCCTTAGACTGAAAATCTGAAGAAGGGTAAGACCATCCTCTTGCAGGCCAATTCCTGCTAAACTTAGGGGGCTGCACTTGCAAAAATTCCTTAACCGTCTGCATAGACTTAGCTTTATCTTCCATCTTTTTCAAAACTGACTCCACAGGGGAACCAAAAAGAACTTCAGATTGAAGAGGAGCATCCAAAATCCGAGCTTTAACATGCTCTGACAAATTTTGATCCTTAAGCCAGGCATGTCTACGAATAACTGAACCAGTGGCAGCCACCCTGGAAGAAGCCTGAAGGGCATCAAAGCCACACTGCAAAGAATGTTTACCAACTTGGTCAGAAGCATGAACCAAGTCCTGCAATTCCTTACACTCTATACCCTCAGATAGAGCATCTACCTTAGATTTTAACTGACCTAACAGAAAGTTCTGATACTTCAGCATATGAAATTGGCAATTTAAAGCCCTCATAGCTAACGTAGAAGAGGTGTACACTTTTTTACCCCACCTATCCAACGCTCTAGAATCTTTATCGAAAGGAACTGGATTCTTAACCACAGAAGCCCTGACACCTTTAGGCCCTTGAATAACAGTTTCTGGGTCAGCTCTAGGACTCTTATATAAATATTTATGTGCCTCTGGAACTCTGTAATACCTGTCTGGCTTGACAGGGGCAGGGGGTAAAGAATCAGGATTAAGGGAAGCTTCAGAAAAAACATCCTGAACCACATCTAAAACAGGGGGAATAGCCAAAGGTCTATGTTGTGGCAAAAACAAAAATTCCCTAAGCCTCTTACGAGAATCCGAAAAATCCTGACCTTCCCACTTGAAATGCTCCCTCATGGAATGCAAGGTTTCAGAAAAGGAAAAATCCTCTGGAGGAGAAGCAGAAGGACAGGAATCCTCTGCCTCCGAATCAGAAAAGGGAGGAAAATCCTGAATATCCTCAGCTGAGGACTCAGAGTAATCAGAGGAATGCTCCATACCCTCTAAATCTGTCTCCACCCTAGGCCTCTTCTCTGGAGGGGGCATAGAACCCCTGATCAAAGTAATCAAATCCTCTGCCATTTTCAACATATGTGTTTTAGGAACAGGAAAATCACTGGAGCAGGTTCTGAAGAAGGTTTACAACCGAAAGTGATTATCCGTTCCTGTGTCTGTTTTTGAACACAAGCAGCATGCTTATTTGAAGTTGGCTTTAGAACTAGGAATATTTTGGAACCTGCTCCAGTGACTTTGCAAACAGGCAGTTTGCTGATTCCAGCTGGCTTAAGAGGAAGTAAGAATCATCTATCCTGGAATTCGTTTTAGTGCACAGGCAGCACGTCGATTTGAAGTTGGTCTTAGACTTTGGAACCCATTCCGGTGTCCTTGAACACGGGATGCATATTGGAATAAATTGGCTCTAGAGAAGGAAGAGCTTTGGGACTTGCCCCCCCCAATTTTACACACAGGCTGCATCGCTGGATACAGGTTGGCTTCCAAGTAAGGAACTTTTTGTAACTAGTTCTAGTGCTTTGCACACAGGCAATTTATTGACTTGGAACTTTGGAAGTACCTGCTGAGGAAGCGGAACATACAGTTGTCAGTGAATGGAGGTTTTGCACTCAAGGAAGAAAGGTAGCTGAAAGTGACTTCCAATGAAAGAGTAATTTCCTGTCTAATCATATTCAGTCAAGTTACCATAACAAGAAATTTGCTCCGAGGAAAGTGTTATTAGTGTTTGAACCAGTACTTTGAAGTAGGCAATTTGTCGTTTTTATCTAAGGAAGGACCTGGAATACATATGCAGTTGCTTGCATACCAGCAACTACAAGAAAGGGGACATATAATACCCGCTAAACGGATCATCTTGGAGCTAGCTACCACGTGGAGGGAGTAGCCTTATTGTAGCTTTTCATTTTCATATGGTGAAGGCATACTCCCTAGGCTAGACCTTGTTCACTATCTTTTCATAGTCTATAAAAGAGCCTGCCAAAAACAGCTGAAGTCAGTTACAGTTGTGTTGTGTTCAGTTCACAGTTACAGTTGTTCAGTTTACTGCTGTTCACAGTTTTACTGAGCAGTCACCAAGAACTGTAAGCCTGCCTTTGTTCTGTTGTAATATTTAGTTTAACTGAATAACACCGTCTCTGATGTTGACAGGAAATGACAGCTAATTAGTTAGATTTTCTAAAAGCTGGATTTCTTTCAGTATTAATTTTGTTTTCCTGGTGATTGAATTCTGTTTATTGAAATTACTGTTTTACATTTTTAATCAGTTTTGCTCATTATTATATATTTTTATTATCCTTGGGTTGTGGTTGGCCAATTAGTGTATTCTTTAGTGATTTGAGAGTGCTTATACCTGCTTTGATAATTCACAGGCCATTCCAAAAGCCTGGCTGCTTTAGGTCATATGCTACCATATGTTTTGATATCCAATTTTAATAACAGGACACCCCTTTGAAAGAGCATGTAGACGCTCTGACTGCAGACATCAAACAGAAAGAAATCAAACCAGAAGTGGATAAAAACCAGGCAGCAACTGAATGTGCTAAAAAACAAAAGAAATAATATAAGGTGAAGGACCAGGTGAGAAGGCAAGAAATGTGGAAAAAAACAAATATAATTGCAAGTACAGAAAACTTCTGGAAGAGCCTCATGTTGATCAAGAACAAACGCAGGAATGGTTAAGGAGAAGTGAATTTACATCAAAAAAATGAAAGGTTAATATTGGCAGCCCAAGACAATGGGCTACGTACACGCTGGTTGACAAGTCCATTGAACATGTGGGAGAAACAGACATATGTAGGTTTTGTGGAGCCGAATTGGAAACTGTCACACAACTTATTGCTGGTTGCGACTCTCTAATGGCAGAGGGACTGTATACAGAAAGGCATAATAATGTGGCGAGATTGTTACACTGGAGATTGTGCAAACATTATTGTATCTAAGTGGCTGAAAAACACTGGAAACAGGAGCCACAGAGAATCATAGAAAATGAAGTTTACATCACATGGGATCACCAAATACAAACAGTCCAAAAGATAGATGCTAGAAAACCAGATATAGTGGTCCAAGAAAAGAAGACAAATGTAGCATTGATCACTGAAATCGCCACATCTACTGACTAGAGTGTCTTGCATACAGAGAGACACACTCATAAAATACCTCGATCTGCAGGCATAAATGAGAGCCATGTGGAAGATAGATAACCAGACAGTTCAAACAGTAGTAGGAGCAACTGGTCTTAGAAAAAATAATTTACAATCGTATTTAGATACATTACCAATTCATGTAACACCGTACGAATTGCAGGAGGAGTCATTACTGGGCACATTGCAGGTGCTGCGAAGAGCACTTTTGGCTAACATCAAAGAGTGAAACAGCAGGCTCAAAAGTGGGAAGCGTGAGCTTCTGTAGTACAAAGTTAAGGTCCCAGGCAGGAGTGGGAGCTCTCCTCGGGGTCTTAAACTCCTCTCAGGAACTGTTTGACCAAAGGGTGAGAAAAGAGGGGTGGCTCAGTACTGTAATGAGCTGAAATGGCAGGGGCATGAATCTTAACTGAAGAGAAGGATAGGCCTTTGCGGAGTAGCTTTGCTAGGTAATCTAAGATTTGAGGTAAGGTGGGCATGGGTGTGTCCTTACCCTGAGACTAGCACCAAGAGCAGTATCTTTTCCACTTTTCTGAATAGGATTTCCTAGTACTAGGCCTCCTGGCCTCAAGGATGACATCCAGCACCTGTTTGCTGAGGGTTGGTGGTGATGCATTCAGGGAATAAGCCAGGCTGCTAAGTTCAGGGTTTGCAGCTGAGGATGCAAATTCTGGCACTCCTGCTGGGACAGCAGAGAGGGAGTCTGATGCAGGTGCCAGGGTGGTACTGCTGTCAGACTGCGTAAAAGTGGGTACCAGTGCTGGCGTGGCCAGTCTGCTACAATCAGGATCGTCCTTGGCCTGTCCTGCTGGATCTTGAGTAGAACTTTAAAGAGGAAGGGCACAGGGGGAAAGGTATAGATTGAGAGGTTTTCCCATGTAAAGGAAAGGCCATCCACTTTCCATGCTTGGCTGTGGGGAGTTCTGGTACAAAATTTGCTCAATTTATGGTTTTGGGGGAAGCAAAGAGGTCCACCTCTGGTACTCCTCACCTCTGGATTAGAAGCCTGAATGTGTTGGGTTCCAGTCTCCACTCGTGTGGGTCCATTAGATTTCTGCTTAAATTGTCTGTCAGTGAATTTTCTTTGCCTGGCAGGAACTGAGCTTGCAGGTGCACTTGACTGCTCAAGGCTGTGTTCCACAGAGCCATGGTTAACCTGCAGATTGGGTAGGAATGAGTTCCCCCCCCCCTGCTTGTTTATGTATCACATAACTGTGGTGTTGTCCATCTTTATCAAGAGTTGTTCTGGAAGGATAAGGCATTTGAAATCTGTCAGTGCATTCTGTACAGCTAACATTTCTTTTTGACTGATAAGCAGGTGCATTTGTCCTGGGCTCCATTTGCTTTGAATGCATTTGCCTGCCATGTGAGCCCCCCATGCATAGTCTGATGCGGCTGTTTTCAGGGTATGGGCGGCGGGGGGGGGTTGAGTGAAAGTGAGTCCCTCATTTTGGTAGCAAGCCTCTGCCCACCAAAGGAACTCTGTCCTTAGGCAAGGAATGATAGGAATCACTGTTTACAGGTCCTGAGAATGTTGACACCAGGGACTTTTTAAGTACCATTGAAGTTTACTCATATGCAGTCTTGCATATGAAATTAGGAGAATGCATGAGGTCATGAACCCTAGGGCTTGCAGTATTTTTCTTGCAGATAGCTGGGTTTGGGTGGCCAGTAGTTTGAAGTAATTTGTCAAACAAACCTGCTTTTCTGGAGTGAGGAATGCCACCTGGGAAGTTGTGTTCAAGCTTGCTCCCAGAAATACAATTTTTTGGCTGGGTACCAGATGTGATTTCTTTTCGTTGATGGTACAGCCCAGAGAAGTTAGGAGTCTCTTTACAAATGTCAAGTGCTGTAGTAGCAGTTCCTGACGGTCAGCCTTAATCAGGCAGTCGTCCAGGTATGGGTAAATTAGAAGTTTTCTCTGCCTGAAGAATGCAATGGCTAGAGCCAGGCACTTTGTGAATACCCTGGGAGCAGTAGATAAGCCAAAGTGCAGTGCAGAGAACTGACAGTGCACACAGCCTGTCCTGAAACAGATATTTCCTGCAAGATTCCCTTATAGGGATGTGCAGATCAGCTTCTTTTAAGTCTAAGGTGACCAGCCAGAAGTCCTTTGCTAGCATAGGAAGCAGCTGGAGAGTAAGCATTTTGAATTTTGGTACCACCAGGAAGGTATTGAGAATTGACAGATCCAGGACAGGGCGCCAAGAGTTTTCTTTTCTGGGCACCAGAAACAGTCTGGAGTAGAAACCCTGTCCCCTTTGCTCTACTGGGAGAGGCTGAGTAGCCCTGACACCGAGAAGAGAAAGTACTTGATTTTGGGCCTCTGCCCACTGGTTTGGGGGAAGGTCTGGCAATCCGCTTGGGGTTGGCAGAGAGTGGAAGTAGAATCAGTATCCCTGGGATACAACGTTTAAGACCCATCTGTCCTGGGTAATGTATTCCCAGTTTTTTGCATGTAGGGCGAGTTTTCCTCCTAAGGGTGCAAGTACTTGGCCATGGCTGGGAAGGCTGAAGGACAAGTCATTGTGAGATTTCTCCATAAGGGGGTGGCTTACCACTCCCTGTTTTTGAGGTGGGAACACTCCATAGTTTAGATCTGTGCATACCCTGAGACTGTAGTCTTGGTGGTCTGTTGCCCCTGGGTTTGGACTGAGAAGGTCTGGGAGGGACTGTAAAGGACCAGTTCTTTTGAAGACTGAATCTAGGTGGCTGTACCTGTAGGAAATCTTTAACAGTTTGCACAGATTTAGCTTTTTCCTCCATCTTTTTAAGAACTACTTCTGCTTTTGTGCCAAACAAACTTTCTTGGTTTAATGGAGCATTTAGTAATTTTGCTTTGACATGGTCTGGCAAGATTTGTTCCTTCAGCCAAGCATGCCTTCTCAGAACAGACCCAGTGACAGCAGCCCTGCAAGATGCTTCTAAGGCATCAAAACCACACTGCAAAGTACGTTTTCCAACTTGGTTTGCAGAATGCATTAACTCTTGTAAATATTTATTTTATGCACAATCAGGAATCAACATAATTTGTTGTTTAATCAGTTCCATAATATGCTGCTGGTACTTCAACATGTGAAACTGGAAATTTAAAGCCCTGATGGCAAGCGTTGCAGAGGTATATACCTTCTTCCCCCATCTGTCTAAAGCCCTACAATCTCTGTCTGAGGGGGAAGGCTTTTTGGCTGTAGTAGCCTTAATACCTTTAGGTCCCTGGGAAATGGTCTCTGGATCTGCAGTGGGATTTTTGAAAAGAAATTTGTGAGAGTCATGTACTCTGTAGTACCAGTCTGGCTTTCTAAGAACTAGTGGCAAAGTATCAGGGGTAAGACTGGATTCCATGAAGACATCATCTACAATTTCCAGAACAGGGGGGGATAGCTAGGGGCCTATGTGGAGGCAAGTTTAAAAATTCCCAGAGTCTCTTTTTGGACTGTGGGTAGTCCTGGCACTCCCAGCAGGAATGCTCTCTGAAGGTATGCAGGGCTTCACCGAAAGAAAAGCCCTCTTGGGGGGGGGGGGGGGCAGAGGGAATGGAATCCTCTGCATCTGAATCCTCATAGGTAGATAAAGGTATGTCCTAGTAATCAGAGGGGTCAGAGTAATCGGACTCCTGATCTGCAGAATCAGAAGGAAAATCAGTTACTTGTCTTTAATCAGGGGAAGCCAGCCTTCCCCCTCTAAACGTAATAAGGTCTTCAGCCATTCTAAGCATTTGCTTCTGTGGCATGGGAGCCTGAAAATGCGCTTTGGTCGTCGGTTTCCTAGTTGTAGTGCGAACTCTGGGCCTGAGAAATTTGGTAGTTTTAGTCAGTAACTAAGTAGTCTGTTTAATATGAACATCGAAAGGTCTGAATACACCCTCAGAAGCTGGTGCCTGCACAACGGCTCTGGACCCATCCAAGGTAGAAACATCCGCAGGTTCCATAGTCGAAGAAGCATCTTACAGCATGGGTCTCAGTAGAGGCCTGCGAATCTGTAGAAGCAGGTATCAGGGGCTGCAAAAGTGCCTCACTGAGTACAGGCAAAGTGGTGACTAGCTTAATGGAAGCATCGTCGGCAGTTTTGGACCTATGCAGTCTGTCTCTGTCTTTATCCTTACGTTTTTCCGGAAGATCGGTAGTCGGATGGCTTATCGAAGCCATTTCGGAATATGGAGAATGAGAGCAAAAAAAGTTTGCAACAAAGATAGCCCGACGACGAATAGTTTGGGTGTTGAACAGGGCACAAAACCGACAGCGAGGAACGTTGTGGTCTGGGTCTAAACAGGTGATGCAGTAAGAATGAAAATCTCTGAGTTATTTGCTTTCCACAGGCAGGATAATTGTTAACTTTTTCTGACATCGGTTTTTGCAAGAAAAAAGGATCCCCAACAGGGTACTTAGCTTTAGAAAACTTCAGGTTTGAAACTCGAAAAACGAAAATTTCAGGCAGCAGCCGACCAGCACTTGCTAACTGCATCTGCTTCGAGGTCCGCTCGGCAAGAAAAGCTGATGTAATGGCATCTGCTGCATGTTTTATACCCCTGATGACCAGACGTCATGGGGGCGACAGCATCAGAGACAGAAATCCCAAGACTCTGGTATTCGGGCCGACTGAGGGCTACCTGCAGGCAGATAACCCAAGTGTGATGACTGCAACAGTGAAACATGAAAAACATCTAAGCCAACACAAGAATGGAGAAAGGAGATTCTGCCAATAGGGATGAGTGTCATTAGGGGTACAGAGAATAGGTAAGAGGGTGCTGGAATTTACTGGAGGAAGCTGGCAAAAGAACCATGGTATTGGGGGTCTATATAGGTTCATAGGTAGGTACTAGGCTATTGGCCCTAGGGCCTATATAAGCCTAGCCAAAAAGGTACCCTGGCTTTAGCCACCCAAGCAAATATTAAATCAGCGAACGCTTAAAATAGCGAATGCCGATTTATCGACCCTTTAAAAGTGAAAGCTTGAAAGCCCGAAGACACGGAACAGTGATTTTTTTTCCCCAGGGAAAACAAATCGCTGGGTCATTTAGAGGATTTTGCCATTTCCTCCACTGTGGTGCGATCTCAAAGTTGATATATTTTAGTAGGGGGGTGTGAGGGGCACACAGCCTTCCACATCGGGGGTGTGAGGGGGCTCCCCACTTTATTTAGTGTTTTGAAGTTTGTTTTTTTGTTTTGTGGAACAGTGTTTTTTTCCCCTGGGGAAAAAAAAAATCGCTTTTCCGTGTGTTCGGCTTTCATGCTTTTGCTTTTAAAGGGTCGAGAAAGCAGCATTCGCTATTTTAAGCGTTTGCTGATTTAATATAGATCCGGTATTGGGAACAAACAAGAAAAGGAAAGGTAACAGAATGGGAAGAGACCACGACCATAGTAGATTCGCATTGCAAATATAGACTATACATCTTGGTCTATAAGGGAACATGGGTATAAAATGGCTAGGCTTATAAAGGCCCTAGGGCCAATGGCCTAGTAACCTCCTATGATCTTACGAACATAGTTTTGTGTGTTATTTTAACTTAATGGGTTTTAGCAGGGTATTGCAGGTGCATTTGTTTTTGTTTGAGGCTTTCAACAAAACCAAGTTTTATAAGATGCGACAAAGCTTAAATGGATATGCCAAGAAACAATTGTATAAAAGTTCAATCTGCCAAACGGTGTATGCATGTAACACAAGCTGGAACTAGACAGTTAACAACAAAGATGTTCTACATAAAACGTGGAATAACTTTAATACAACAATGCTTACTGTAATGTCATTAAATGTCAATGGTTTCACAGACAAATACAAAAAAGAAAGTAGTGAACTACATTAAAAAAATGTAAAGTGCAAACACCTATGCTACAGGAGACACTTGGAAACAACATGTGAATTTGATAAAGAAAGGTTTTCAGGATGGTTATTCAGAAGAATACCCAAGACAAAGAAAAAAAAAGTTATGTACTTACCATAACGTGGCATCTGTGTTATCCTAGGTCACTATTCATCACTTTCGGATCATAGGATCCGACAACGGATCAGAGCCTGCAACTTTACAGACAGCTTCTTGGCTTGAGCTCCTTCCACCCTCCCATGATCCCTTGCTGCCCTCTCACCCCCTCAGATAGAGTTTGCCCTAAAGCTAGTTAGCAGCTAAGACCACCTTGACCACCAGACAGGATATCGTCACTTCCTCTAGATTCCACAGGGCAGTGGAAGGAGAGTGGGATAGTGATGAATAGTGACATATGATAACACAGATGAAGTTATGGCAAGTGCATAACTAATCTGATGTTATCCATGTCACTATTCCTCATTCTTGGGTAAGAGTCCCCAGCTACCCAAAATCCATGGAAGGACATGCAAAAAAACTGTGGAGCCAAAGGAAGCCCTGGTCTTGGAAACAATGTCAAGCTTGTTATGATGGACAGAAGTGTGAGGAGTAGACCATGTGGCTGTCGCATGAATGTCTATGGAATGGCAGGCCAGATATGCAGCTGACAGCCACTGACCTAGTGGAATGAGCTCCGACTGGACCTGGCAAGGATAAGCCTTTGAGCGAACAGAAAAGTAAAAGCACATCGAAATCCAACGAGAAATAGTAACTTTAGAGACTGCCTCACCCTTTCTGTCAAGAGAGAATGCCGCAAACAGCTGGTCAGATCTGCGAATATCCTTTGCTCTATCCAAGTAGAATCATAATTGTCTATGTACATCTAGCTTATGCAACAAATATTCCCCTTTATTAGAAAAGTTAGGGAAGAAAACTGGCAACTGAATTGACTGATTCAAATTCACTTCTGTGGCAACCTTAGGCATGAACGAAGGATTAGTTATGAGAGCCGCTTTGTCTTTCGATCAAAACCACCTTTCGTGGTGTTTCATAAAGAGCCTGCAACTCAAATTCTTCTAGCTGAAGTTATGGCTACCAGAAAGGCCATCTTACAGGACAAGAATTTGATGTCACATGTGGCATAAGGCTGAAAGGGACTCTGTGTAAGAGACTGCAGCAGAAAGGAAAGGTCCCAAGAGGGGGAAGGATCCTTGACAAGAGGTCGAAGCAGAAAAATGCCTTTCAACAAGACCTTACACAGGCGAAAGAAAAAGGTAGGCTCCTCGCAAACATGAAAATTGGAGATAGCTGCCAACTGCACTTTGATGGTTGAAAAGATAGCCCCTTCCTGAAAGAGTGAAGACAAGCAGAGCAAGATATCTAGGACGGGAGCAGAGAAAGGATCCTGATTTCACTGTGTGGCCCAAATGGAGAACTCTTCCACTTACTTACATACACCTTTCTAGTGGATGCCTTCTGACAGGCCAGAATAATGTTCCTGACAGAAGAAGCAAGCCTGGACTGATTCAAGATTACAGGAAGTGAACAAACCACTCAGTCAGGTGAAGAGTCTGGAGGTTGGGAATCAGAAGCTGAAAAGGATGGGAAATAAGATCTAAAAAGAGATCTACTACCAAAGGTGGGTACTTCAAATGAGACCACACAAAGGGGAACCACACCTACCGAGGCCAAAAGAGAGTGATGAGGATCAAGGTGGCCTTGAAGTGATGAGCTTTCTGAAGTACTCTGGTAATGAGAGGTATAGGAGTAGGATAGGCATAAAGGAGACTCGGGGGCTAACCATGAACCAGAGCATCCTTGGGGGACTCCCCAACTTGGGGAATCAGGGCAAAATACTAGCTGCGTTTGCTAGGGGAAGCAAACAAATCGCAGCTCAGCTGACCCCAACAAAGGAATCTCTCTTTCGCCACAGAAGGAATCAGGATTGCCCTGCTGCTCGTCTGCCAGCTCAGTGGACTCTCTGGGAATGTGCATTGTAAGCAGAAAGCACCTCGAGAACATCGCCCTTTCCCACACCCTCATGGACTCGCGGCAAAACAGATAAAAATGTGTGCCCCCTTGCTTGCTGATGTACCACACAACAGCCATGTTGTCCATGTGAATTGCAATGGTACCCAGAGAGAGGCAGTCCTGTAAGGCTTGCAACATGAGAAGGTCTGCTCATTTCCAGGACACTTGTGCAGTTTGGTCTCTGTGGTGGACCACATGCCTTGAAGAGTCTTTCCCTGAAAATGCCCCCACCTCAAAAGGACTGTGGCATGGGGGAGGAAGAGAGAATGGTCTGCCTGCTAGGAGGTCGTGAGACTGGATCCACCAAAGGAGATGACACCTGCACACTGGATTGAGGCAGATATGGTTGTCATCGGAAGAGATGGGGAAGACCATTGGACCACAAGAGTCCACTGCAGAACCCTCATGTAGAACCTAGCTAATGGTATCAGATCGCTGTCGCCATGGACCCTAAGCCCCTGAGAATAAGGTGGGCCTTGGGATGAGTCAGGTCTAGAAGCCACTGAACACAAATTCTAATGAGAAAAACACAGCAGACAGGGAGTGCTGTAATCTCCAACCGTGTCCAGCTGGATCCCAATGAATTCCAAATTTTGGGATGGAACCAAATTCGATTTGGGGAGATTCACTGTAATCCATAACTAGTTGAAGAAGGTACTGAGAGGCAGTGGCCAGACTATGCTTTGTGGGAGCTGTGAGGAGCCAATTGCTGAGGTATGGAAATGCCTGGAATCCCTTTAGTATCAGGTGAGCTGCGACCACTGCCATGCACTTGGTTAACAGCCAGGAGTGCTGTGGTGAGCCCAAAGGGCAGGGTCCTGAACTGGTAGTGATGGGCCCCTACTTGTAAGCAGAGAGAGCTCCTGGAGTGCTGTCTATTTTGCGTCTTCTGTGTGGAGACATGCATGAATGGGCATACCTTCGTTGAAGGTTGTGCATCAGGGCTGGCAACTTGGCACGTAAAAATCTACTGCCAATCATTAGCAGACCGGAGTTCCGCTGTGGCGACCCCTAACCGGGAAAAGCTACAGACACAACAACAACATGCCCTGGAGATCCACATAGCCCATCCAATTGTCCTTGTGCAAAAGCGGCACAATGGACTTAAGCGTGACCATCTAGAACTGGACTTCTTGACAGAGAGCTCGCTGAGGTCCAGGATTGGACGCAGGTCCCCTGTCTTTTTTGGCACCATAAAAAAGCGAAAGTAAGTTACAAATTCTCGTGGTCCTAGGGGGACCTCTTGGATGGCTCTCTTATGAAGTAGCTTGAGCACATCTTTCTGGGCTAACTCCCTCTGATGGGGTGGTGCATCAGGCAAGTATCTCCTGATTAGAGGCGAAGACTGACAGAAGGAAATAGAAAAGCCCCTAGAAATAATGTTTAGCACCCAGTGATTCTTTGTGACGCTTAAACAAGCTACAGGGTGCAGTGACAAATTACCCCCAACTGCCTCCAAGGCAGGACAGTCAGGCAGCTCTTCTGGAGCACTGCTGAGGTTTCTCAGATTTTGCAGCCCCCCCCCCCTCTGCCTCTGGGGTGGCATCTGCAGTTGAACCCTCTCTCCTGACCTCTAGAACAGGGGTCATCCCGAGCGTCTGGAAAGGCAGATTGCGACTTAAACCACATTTTCCTGGCCCCTCCCTGCATCTTGGAGAAGGAGCTCTGAGGGGTGGAAAACCAGATTCCCACAGCTGACAAGGTATTGCCTTCCTGCTCACTGCAGGTAAAAGTCTCTTTGACCAAAGGGCCAAAAAGAGTAGTTCCATCGAAGGGGGTGGTGGTGAACGACACCTTAAAAGGACTCCATAAAGCTGCATCTAGGCATAATGCCGAATAGCGATATCTGCGGCTGTTACTAGAAAGAGACCTTTCCATAGTGTTAGCAATCAGCCCCATCAATGAATTAGCCAGGGAAGTGTAGACAGTTTTGCAGACACATTACTTAGCTCCCTGGCAGAAGTAACTCAGAAAGAGAGGTGTAAGCTCCTTGAACAAGTCCCTTTGTAGTCGGGTGAAATGTGCCTAGTAGTTAACCACCTGCAAACTGAACATAGCCGAGAAGAAAACCCGCCTTCCATGCCTGTCCATCACCTGGGACTCATGGACAGGGGGATGAACAGATGTGCTCTGCTCCGCCAACTCTTTCTTAATGGCAGTAGCTACGAAGGTTACGAAGGTTAAGCACACCCTTGGACCACAAGTAATTGCTGGAAGGGGAGGCTAAGGAACTTGTCGGCAGATTTCAAAACAGGTTCCACAGTATCCAACTTGTTCCACGTCCTGCTGGCAATAAGATCTACAAGTTCATCTGCAGGGGAGAAAACTCAGGATGTAGATGGTCCTATCCCGATAGCCTTCAGGAACACTGACTCCACAGAGACTGGGGGAAGGGAAGACGAACGGTCTTTAAGCAGGAGGATTTCCAAGATGTCGCCAAAGGAGACATCATCAGGCGGGAGATCTGGGAGACCCATCCTCTTCGAGGTCTGTATCCTCCATTAGAGAATCCGTAGGAGAGTCTGGGTGTCTCCTCTTACACAATCTTTTCCAAAGGACCTCCTCTGAGGGGGCTCGAGGGAGTACTCGAAAGACAGAGGGACCCCAAGTCAGGTAACTCCCACCTGAAGGCGGGCTCGAGGGCTGACCGGGCACAGGATGAGAAGAGTCTGCTCGGAGGGGCTGTGATGGTCCCTGGAAGGTCTGGGAGGAAACTCTATGGGAGGAAAAAGTCCTCTCCACCACCCGGAAAGCCGAAGGGCTGGGCAATGTCCCATCCGCACTCCGAGCAGGCAAGCCCACTTGAGAAGAGGGACCAGAGCAAGCCAGCACCTCCTGGCCTCCAGATAGTATCACCCCAGAGCTATCAAGGGCCAAAGCGCTAAGAGGAAGGGACTTGATCCAAGAAAAAAAGGTCCAGAGCCCCCACCCAAGTACTCGAGGCAAGAAATCACACCCGGGACTCCACCTGCCCAGGGGGAGGCCAGGCAGAGGCAGTCAGGGACTCTGATGGGGTAGGGATGGAAAGGTCTCCAGGAACCCCCGTCTTCTCCCCTATTCATTCCAGGGCCTGAAATTCTGAAACCAACACATTCGGACAAAGAGAAGCCAATGAGGGGGTAAGGGATGGACCCCTGACCAGATGGGGCTTCTTGCGTCCCCTGCCTAACTCAATCTGAGCCTTGAGGAAGGACCTCATCATCCTGTCCATATCTGTTGGGACCAAACTCATGCAGGACCTAGCTGAGGATGGATGCCTGGATCCTAAGGACCTTGCCCCAGAAGAACTACTGTGCTTGGCCACAGAAAGGGACTGCCCAAGCCAGAACCTGAGGGGGAGTCCTCTATGATCATCGGGGGATCTGACACCAATCTCGGATCTGACCACCTCAGATCCAAGGGCAAGAAAGGATCCAAATGCTTGGATCCCACATGACATTGATCAGAGGAAGCCGGATCTGTGGCTGGTCTAGATCTGGCCAGATCCAAAGGCCTAGATCCACAGACCTTGGATTCGGGAGTAGATTCCCATGGTCTTGGATCAGAGGGCCTCAGATCGGAAGCCCCAGATCTGTGAGGAGAGTTGCGGGGTCTAGGACCTGAGGATATCTGATTTGACTGGGTTGAGGCTGTAGTCCGATCCAAGCAACTAGGATCAGACAGCCTCACCTTTTTAGGGGAGGAAATCCTGAAGAGTGAGGCGGTCTTCCTTTTATGGTCAGAGGGTCCAAGCTTGGCAGGAGACTGGGCCAAAGGAGCCCCTTGAGCCAACCCTTTCAAAACTGGTTTGTTTTGGCTCTTGACTGGGTTGAATGTGGCACTAATGTCGCATTCAACCTCGAGGTGGTCAGTGCCCAAATAGTAAAGGCACTCCTCATGCAAATCGGACACAGGCATCTTCCGACCGCATGAGGAGCACCAAGTGGGAAAACAAGCAAAGGTCAGATCCAGAAAACATAGCCAATCAAACTACCACTATGGACTACAACACCATAATAAACCAAAGAGTACTAAACTAAAACAAAAACCAAGTAACACCACTAAAAAAGGGTGCCAAATCACAAACTAAAACACAGAGAAACAAAACAGGAGAAGAGACTAAAAGTACCACTACTGCAATGAAGACAGAAAACAATAAACTCTGATGCAGAAGAAAAATTTTTGAAAATAGTTTGAAAACACAGCTTCTTATCCCCAGTGGAGATTCAACCCAGAAAATCAGCATCAGACGCGGAACACAGCAAATGAGATCTGGTGGTTAGTGGGCAGCAAGGAATCACGGGAGTGGAAGGAGCTCAAGCCTAGATACTGTCTGTAAAGTTGCTGTCTCGGATCTGATGTTGGACCCTATGACCCAAGAGTGAGGAATAGTGACATGGATAACATCAGACTGAGTACTTACATTAACTGCAAAAGGAGCTCCAATAGTGATAGAAGAGGATAGAAAAAAAAGGCAGATTTGTAGTACTAAAGGGGCTACTGGCAAGGGAGAAGGATTCCATTGGCATATACTTGTATTCCACCTAAAACTGCTATAATGGATATTAAGAACATTCTGATAAAAAATCAGCTTTTGGTAAGGAATAGGTGAGGACTGAAATTTCATTTGCAGCAGTGAAGATGTGTATGTGGGGCCCAAAAGGGAAAGTATATGAAAGGAGGGTAGACTTTTGAAGAAATTTATGAAAATGTTTGGTATGGAAGATATGAATTCAATTCTAAGAGTTCAAAGTGACTTTACACATTATTCCCAAAGATAAAAAAATTGGGCTAGGCTAGACAGAATTTACATTTCACAGGACCATGTGCCTTTACTTGAAGGTCTTGATAATCACTCAATAACTATTTTCGATCATGTGTCAATAACTAAAACAACAACACAGGGTAATGAAATGTAAATCAGACTTGCGCTTTCCCAATTATCTGCTGAAAAAAGAAATTATGTACTTAGCATAACTTGGCATCTGTATTTTCCAATTTCATTATGCCTCACTACTGAGTCTTTGGATCCAACCTCTGATCGACTTGGACGCTTCTCAAGACTTAAAATCCAAGCCTCAATCTCCTCCCTCTCCCATAATGTCCCGCTCCTTCCCTAACCCCTCAGATCAAGTTTTCTATCTTTTTAGAGGTATTATATAGTATATTACGACCACACTGGAACTCAAACTAGGAACTTGTGCATTCCTATATCTTCTCAAATGTTCTCAGCTGTTTTAAGATGTGGGATGGCTGGGTGGGATGCAAGGCATAATGAAACTGGTCAACACAGATGCCAAGTTATGCAAGTACATTACTTCCAATCTGATGTCCATTTCATTATGCCTCAGTACTGGGTCAGAGTCCTCAGCTACATGAACCCTGGGTTACCTTCAAGGATGGATATGCCTGAGAACCATGGAGCCAAAGGATGCTCTACTTCTAGAGCTAATGTCCCAACTTATAATGAGAGACAAAGGTACTCGACTTAAACCAAGTCACTGCTGCAAAAATTTCATCGATAGGAGTTCTAGCCGAAAAGGCAAAAAAGAGGTAGACATGAACATCGTGGAATGATCTCTAGGGGAACAGGGAAGTTGCATGCCATTCAAACAGACAGTAGAAATACAATTAGTAATCCATTTCACTAAGGTAATTTTGGATACAGCCTGACCCAATCTATTTGGTGAAAAGGAGATTAACAATTGCTAAGATTTTCTGGGTTTTTTTCTATGTAGATAGAAATGCAACTGTCTGTGCACATCCAGAAAATTCAGCATCTATTCATCCTTGGTGGAATAATTTGGGAATAAAACTGGCAAATGAATGGTTTGGTTGATATTCATCTCTGTGGCAACCTTAGAAATAAAGAAAGGATTAGTTCTGAGGGAGAGACTACCCTTAAAAAAGGTAATGCAAGGAGGCTGGGAAGATGAGGCTTGCAATTCTTGCGGAAGTAATAGCCACAAAGAAAACAGTCTTCCAAGACAAAAAATTTATTTCACATGAGCTTGCTGACTCAAACAGTTTACTAGTCAGGCCTTGAAGCACCACAATGAGATCCCAATTAGGAGACGGATCTTTTATTGGACGTCTACATTGACAAAATTACTCTCTTGAAAGCTCTACATAACCTTGATATTGAGAGAGAAACGTAAAGACTGTTGCTATTCCCTACATGAAAATTCACAATAGCTGCTAGCTATAACTTTATGGTGGAGAAACTAGACCCTTGTTGGAACAGCAGAAAAACCTAATACCACCTGAAATAGAGGAAGAAAAAGATCGATGTCCTGTTCCAATGCCCAAAAGAAAAATCTCCTCCATTTACTATCATACACTTTTTTTGGTGGAAGGCTTCTGAAAAGCCAGTACAATCTTCTGTGCAGGGGATGCTAGCCTGGACTTTTGAAGAATCAGTGTAAGTGGAGAAATCAAGCAGTTGGTCAGAGAGATCAAAGACTGGGGGTCTGCAGTTCCAACAGATGGGAAATTAGATCCTGCCTGGGATCTAATATCCATGGAGGATACTGGCTGTGAGACCGTAGTAAGGGAACCATTTCAGACAAGGCCAGAAGCGGCAATGAGGATCAGAGTACTCTTCAACCTCCTGGCTTTCTACATAACTTTGGGAATTGGAGGATAAGCATAGAAGAGACCAGGGGGCCAACTATGGACTAGATCATTACTGGGCGACCCCCCCCCACATGGGAGGATCAGAGCAAAGTACTTGCTACACTTGTTCAGGGGACAGGCAAAGAGGCTGCAGCAAGGCTGGCTCCAACAGCTGGAAACCAGATTCACTGACTGACTCGGGGACCACATGTGAGGATTCAAGATCGATCTAAGTCTGTCCACTAGAACGTTTGACTACCCTGGGATGTGCGTTGCAATGAGAAGGCAGTTTGAAAGGATCACACATTCCCTAACCCTCATGGCCTCCCTGGCACAAAGGGTATGATCGAGTTCCCCCCTGCTTGCTGATGTATCAAACAACAGATTTACTGTCTGAGAGAACTGCAATCATTCCCAGAGGGAGACAGTCCTGAAAGGCTTGCAACGAAAGTACTACTCTCATCTCCAGGACATTTACGTGCAATTTGGTCTCCATCACAGACAATGTGCCTTGGACCATTCTTCCCTGACAATGCCCACACCCTGACAGGGAAGCTTCCATGGTCACTGTGGCTATAGGTGGAGGGGGAGTAAAGGGTCTGCCAAGATGGAGACAGCTTGTAGGCATCCACCACTGCAGATGATGCTTGCAGATCAGTCTCAGTCTGATGGGAGATCAAGGGATGATATGGGACAGACCACTGGACCGCTATGGTCCACTGGAGAACTCGCATGAAGAACCTTTCTAATAGTACCAAAAGGATGGCAGCTGACATGGATCCTAGGGCCATCAGGACCAGGCGAGTTAGCGGGTTTGGGGAAACCAGTAACAGTGGCACCTGCTGTCTCAAGGACCTTGTTCTCTGTGGAGGTAGGGCAGCTGTGTGACTGTGTTCAACTGCATCCCTATAAACTACATGCCCTGTAGAGGGATCATCTTTGACTTTGTTAAACTCACTGTAATTCCCAGGCAAATCAAAGAGTTGTAGCAAAACCTAGACGGCCCAAGGTAGTTGATGCCTTGTAGGTGCCATCAGGACCAATCACTCAAGTATGGAAACGCCTGGAATCCTTACAGATGAAAAGTGGATTGCAACCACTGCCATGCATTTGGTAAACACCCAGGGGAGTGGTGATGGTTGGCTCCTAATCAGAAGTGTAGATGTCTCTTGGAGTGCCTGTCCATTTTGATATGATGGCACGCATCCTGGAGATCTACAGGGCACATCCAATTGTTCTTGAGTAGAAGTGGCAGTATGGACTGTACCATACCATGCGGAACTTCGACGACTTAGATTTGAGCAACCTAAATTTATTTGTAAAGATCAGTTAAAGGTCCCATTTTCCATGACACCAAAAAGAAGCGCTAGTAAGTTCGACATCCTTGATGTTCAGTTGGAACCTCCTGGATGACTCTTTCTTAGAAGTTTCTGAACCTCTATGATGACATTCTCCCTCTGACAGGGTGGCACACTGGGGAGATATCTCCCAAAACTGGGAGGATGAAGGGAAAAGGGAATATAGTAACCTCTGGAAATTAAATTTAACACCCAGTTGTCATTTGTTTGCCCAGTCATCTGGGTGTAAGGATATTCTGCCCCTGATAGCCTCCAGAAGCACTGGTAGGGCCCGTCAGAGAATGGTTCTCGACTGCCCTGGTTCTGTGGACCCTCTATCCCTCTGTGGTGGCGTATACCATTAAATCTTTTTACTCCGCCTCTAGAAGAGGACTCATCTTGCAATTCAGGGAAAGATCTCTGGGATTTACAGAGCCACATCATCTTACCACTATGGTGCTTCCTAGAAAAGGTCCATTGGGGGGAATAAAATTTGATCCCCACGGCAGATAATGTCTTTCCCTCCTGCTCACTGCAGCTAAGAATTTCTTTAACTGATGGTACAAACAAGGAGGAACTGCCAAGGTGGAATTTATGAAAGTTGTCGCAAACCCTCATCCAGCATGTCTCCCAAGGGCTATGCCTCAACCAGCTGCTCTGTAGATTCCTTCTGCAGCATAAGAAATTAATCTCATCAATTAATTAGCAATGGATGACACAGTGGTCAGTTCGGGAGCCAACGTCTTGAGGTCCTCCTGGTGCAATGACTCTGCCAGATAGTTTGTGAGCTCCTTGACCAGATCCCTCTGGAGATGCATAAAATGTGCCAAATAATGTAATGCTCTCAGTGTAAAGGGGGCTGAGACATACAACATACATCATCTTCCCACGGCTGTCCAAAGCCTGAGACTTTTTGTTCCGGGGATGAACAGAGGGGCTCTGCTCAGCTAGCTCCTCCTTAGTGGGTGCTGACACCACAAAGGAATCAACCAGGATGCCTTTACTCCAGTATGGGTGATCATTAAAAGGACTGAGACATATGTCTGTATACTTATTGATGGGCTTCACAGTGTCTGGCTCTTTGCATGCCTGGTGTGCGATCACAGAATGAGCTCATCTGCTGGTGGGATTACCCAGGACATAGGATGGACCTGTCCCTCCAGAAACACTGACTCCTAGCTCCTTGGAAAAAGGAGGTTGGGACACCCAGCCACCCTTCTGCTTCAGTATTTCCAAAATACCCCCAAAAGAGATGTCATCAGGTGAAGACGGGGGACCCTTACCCTTCATAGGAATCAATATCCTCGGTCACCAACTCCAGAAGAGAGTCTGGGTGCTTCCTCTCACATCATCTCTTCAAATAAACCTGTCCTGTGGGATACTCAGACGAAGACTCATAAGACAGGGGGACCCCTTGCTGGGTGTATGACTGTATGCTCTCCTGGAGGGACTGACAACAGACAAGATGGATAGGCACAAAGCTCGGATCAGAGGGAGATGGAGTAGGATCCAGAGGGTGAGTGGCCATTTCTCGCAGTCTGGAGAAATCCCTCTCTTCCACCTGGAAGGCAGACAAACCCAGGGAAGCCTATCCCCTTCTCCCTTGGAGCTGAAACTAGCAAGGGGGAAAAGGAGAAAGTCATCACAAATCTAAAGCCTTCAGAAAACCAAGAGCAAACTGCCAAGGGCCTAAGCCCCTAGGAGCAGGTATGGCTCCAAACAAGTCGGAGCAGAGACCAATGCCAAGGGGTTTGTGCCAACATCTTGGGTCCGGGACCCACTCCGCTCCAAAGGCAAAGGTATCGGAGCTGAGCTGGTATGGGATACGGCCAGAGTTGAAGAAAGATACATTCTACGCTCCAATGACAAGCCACTAGGGAAAACCAAATCCTGAAGTTCCTAAACTGGAAGTCGGATCGGAAGAGGAGATTGGAGTTACTGCAGTTGGAACTCTCATGGATCTCGCATGGGTCGGAGATGGCAAAATTTCCAACTGAATCTGGGCTTTGAGAAAACTCTGCATCCTCCTGTCCATGTCCGAGTGTGACAGCAGAGAGGATCTTGAGAAGGCTGAAGACTGCGGAGACTTGACTGAAGATATACTGGTCCAAGGATCTGACAATCTGAGTCTTTGCAGGAGCAGACTTTGCCAAATCCGAGGAACTTCTCAGATCCAAACAGGCGTGAGAAAGTACAGTTTTGTACCTACCATAAATGTAGATGCTAGAGTGTAAACACTGCTGCAGTCATTACACTTGGGTTATCCTGCCGTCAGGCAGTTCCCCAGTCAGCCTGAGTTCCAAAATCTTGGTCCGGCGTCGGTTGCTGTTGCCTCCTCCCTGATATCAGTGTGACAGGGGTATACAAGATGCAGCCGACGTCATTTTCTTCAGTTTTTCTTGCCCCAGATGTCAGGTGCCCCCAAAAAGGTAGGCAATTCAAATTGCTAATAAAACATACATAAGAAAAGCTAACAACAACTTTCAGTTACCAGCAAATACTCCCCCATAGGTAGTAAAGGGTAGAAGGCATAGGTACGTACCAGCAAGTAAGAGGGGAAGGAGGGAGGGTAACCTGGACTGCAGCAGTGTTTACACTCTAACATCTACATTTATGGTAAGTACAAAACTGTACTATGTTCATCGTGTTACACTGCTGCAGTCATTACACTTGGGTGGAATCCCAAAGCTGAGGTAGGGAGGCTGGATCTATAAGGCATTAGGGGTGGCTATAAGGCCCTGCAGTACAGCAGTGGCGAAGCCTGCTCTGGATTTGGAGTATAAAGGCAAATGGTAATGCTTGGTGAAGGTATGCACAGAACTCCATGTTGCTGCTTCCAAAATATCCTTGGTAGGTACGCCTCTGAGGTAGGCAGTTTGAAGCGGCTGTTGCCCTGGTGGAGTGAGATCTAATGCTGCTAGGTAAAGGTTTACCATGGTGGGAATAGCAGAAACGTATGCAATGGCCTATCCGTTTTGAAATAGTCTGTTTAGAGATGGCTTTCCCCTGTGCTCCTGCAGCATATGCTACCAATAACTGCTCAGATTTTCTGAAAGCTTTGGTTTTGTCCAAGTAGAAGTGTAACTGCATGTGAATGTCCAAAGAATGTAGTAGTTTCTCCCCCTTGTTCTGTGGTTTTGGATAGAAAGTTGGCAAATTAATAGTTTGGTTTAGAGCCACACTTGATACCACCTTTGGCATAAACGTAGGGTTAGTTCTTAAAGACACCCTTGTCCTCGTGGAAAATGAGGAAAGGTTCCACTGCCATTAGTGCCTGTAATTCTGAAACTCGTTGTGCTGATGTTATTGCCAGTAGCAGAGCAGTTTTCCAAGATATGTATTTTAATTCTGCTGTGTTAGCTGGCTCAAAAGGAGGTAGTGTTAATTTTTCCAAAACAAAGTTGAGGTCCCAAGTTGTGGTAGGTCCTCTACGGGGCGGTCTTATGTTTTTAGCCCCTCTGAGGTACTGTTTTTGCAAAGGATTAGAAAAAAATAGTGGATCCGTGCTGTAATGAGCAGAAATGGCCGAGGCGTGGATCTTGAATGATGAGAAGGAGAGGCCATTGTCCAGCAACTCAGTTAAATACTGAAGTATCTGAGGAATGTTTGGGACAAGAGGGTCAAGGATGTGCGCCTGGTTCCAGGCACAGAATCTTTTCCATTTATCCAAGTAGGCTTTCCTGGTGCTAGGCTTTCTGGCCTCCAGAATGACATCCATAACAGCTTTGGAGAGAGGCATTGCTTGCTTGACGAAGGTATTTTCCATGCAGCTAGGTTTAAGGTCTTTAGCTGGCTGTGAAGTATCGGATTGTTGTGCTGAGTCAGCAAATGTGGGATTTGAGGCAAAATCCAGGGTGATTCTTGTGCTAAGTTCTTTAAGATTGGGTACCAATGCTGGCGTGGCCAGTCTGGTGCAATCAGGATCATCTTTGGCTCTTCTTACCTGGCTTTTATGAGTACCTTTGGAAGGAGAGGTAAAGGACGGAAAGCGTATATACTTGTAGGTTTTTCCAGCTGAAAGAGAGGGCATACACTTTCCATGCTTGTGGATGGTAACTCCTTGTGCAGAATTTCTGTAGCTGGCAGTTCTTTGGGGATGCAAAAAGATCTATGTCCGGGCGCCACCATTTTTGTGTTATCATTCTGAATACTTGTTGATTTAATTCCCATTCGTGGGGATCCATGATGTTTCTGCTTAGGTCGTCTGCCAGTGTTTTTTTCTTTCCTGGCAGGAATTGTGCTTGCAAATGAACTTGGTAGTCTAGAGCTGTATAACACAAGGTCATGGCTTGTCTGCAGAGGGGGTAGGAATGCGTGCCCCCTTGTTTGTTTATGTACCACATAACTGTGGTGTTGTCTGTCTTTAGTAGTAGTTGTCCAGGATGCAGCAGGTCCTTGAAAGCTATAAGTGCATTTTGTACAGCTAGCATCTCTTTTTGATTGATGTGAAGATGCCTTTTGAATACATTTTCCTGCCATGTGTGCTCCCCAGGCGTAATCCGATGCATCTGTTGTCAGTGTTTGCCTGGCTGTGGGTTGAGTAAAAGGCTGTCCCTTGTTGAGGTGACAAGCTTGAGCCCACCAGCGAAACTCCTGTTGAAGGCAAGGAATTAGTGGTATAACCGTTTCCAAACTTTGACAGTGTTGAGACCATACACTCTTTAGGTACCACTGCAGTTTCCTCATATGCAGTCTGGCATATGGAATTAGTAGTCATATGCAGTCTGGCATATGAAATTAGTAGTATGCAAGATGCCATGTAGCCCAAGGCCTGCAGAATTTTTCTTGCAAGGAGTTGGGTCTTTGTTGCCATCAACTGAAAGTACTGAGTCAGTTGTCCTTGCTTGTCTGGCGTGAGATAAGCCATCTGTGCCGTTGTGTTCAAGCTGGCACCCAGGAATATTATCTGTTGTGAGGGCACTAGTTTTGATTTTATTTCGTTTACTGTGTACCCCAGGCAACTTAATAAATTTTATACGAATACCAGATGCTTTCGAAGAATGTCCGTGCTCTCTGCTTGAATCAGGCAGTCGTCCAGGTATGGATAAATGTGAATTCCTTTTTGTCTGCAAAATGCAACTACTGGTGCCAGGCACTTTGTGAAGACCCTGGACGCAGTAGATAAGCCAAAGGGCAGTGCAGAGAATTGATAGTGCTTTGAACCAGCTAGAAATCTGAGGTATCTTCTGCAGTTTTGTCTGATAGGGACATGCAGGTATGCCTCCTTCAGGTCCAAAGTCACAAGCCAAGCTTTCTTGCCCAGCATGGGAAGAAGCTGCTGTAGTGTCAACATTTTGAATTTCGGGACATCCAGGAAAGTGTTTAAAGAAGAAAGATCCAAAATAGGTCTCCAGGCTTTGTCTTTTCTGGGAACCAGAAAGAGTCTTGAATAAAATCCTTGTCCTTGCTCCTGTGGTGGTACCTTTTGAATAACTCTCATGTTCATGAGTGCTGTAATTTGTTTTTGGGCCTCTGCCCATTGATTTGGTGGCAGATTTGGCATTCTTTTTAACCTTGGCAAAGTGTGAAATTGGAACCTGTAACCTTGAGATACATTGTTGAGAACCCATTTGTCTTTGGTGATGCAAAGCCAATTGTGATAGAAAAGTGCCAGTTTTCCTCCTAAGGGGGCTGCCAAGAGAGAACTGTTTGGCAGCTGTAGTGGGAAGTCACTGAGGATGCTTTTTATAAGGTTGTGGCCTGTCTTCCCCTTCCTTCTGGCCAGGTGTACCCCATTGTCGAGGCCTGTAAGGACCTTGTGCTTGACCTCTACCTCTTGGATGTCTGTATCTGCCTCTTTGAGGTCTGTGATTGGAAAGGACCAATTCTTTGATGGCCAATTTCTGCTAAAATGAGGAGGCTGAACCTGTAAGAAATCCTTCACCGTTTGCATGGATTTTGCCTTATCCTCCATCTTCTTTAATACCTCCTCTGTCTTAACTCCAAACAACACATCCCGCTGCAAAGGTGCGTCCAATAATTTTGCCTTAACATGATCTGGTAATGTATGTTCCTTTAACCAAGCATGCCTTCTAATGACAGAGTCTGTAACTGCTGCTCTACAGGAGGCCTCTAAGGAATCAAACCCACATTGCAAAGTATGTTTTCCCACTTGTTCAGCTGCATGCAATAAGTCCTGCATTTCTTTAAAATTAGGAGGATCTGAATCTGGAAGCATCTTTTGTTTCAACTGAGACATCAAAAAATGCTGATATTTTAGCATGTGAAACTGGCAATTTAAGGTTCTCATTGCTAAAGTTGCAGACATATATACTTTCTTTCCCCATCTGTCTAATGCTCTGGAATCTGTTAGAGGGAACTGGGTTTTTTGCTGATGAGGCCTTAATCCCTTTCGGTCCCCGAGAAATAGTTTCAGGGTCAGCAGCAGGGCTTTTATACAGAAATTTGTGAGTGTGTCAGGGACTCTGTAATATCTATCAGGTTTAACTGGGGCTGGAGGTAAGGAGTCAGGGTTTAAGCTGGATTCAGTGTACACATCATCCACAATATCTAACACTGGCGTAATAGCAAGGGGTCTGTGTTGAGGCAAGAAAAGGAAGTCTCGGAGCCTTTTCATGGATTCTGAGTAATCCTGGCCTTCCCAATGGAAATGCTCCCTCATGGTATGTAAGGTCTCCACAAAGGAGTAGTCCTCAGGTGGAGAGGCTGATGGAATAGATTCCTCAGCATCAGAATCCTCATAAGGGGGTAAGGAATATCCTAGGTCTGAGGATGAATCTGAAGAAATGGACACCTGGTCGGAAGATTCATAATCTGCATCCTGTCTGAGCCTTCTATCACGATGGGGATGGGACCCTCTGATCAGGGTGATTAGGTCTTCGGCCATTTTGAGCATTTGTTTCTTAGGCATGGAAGCCTGTCCTGGAGAATGCTGTAGCTGTTTCTTTGTTTTTAATGGGGCCTTAGACTTGGCAGAGGGTTTAATGGTTAACTGGGTAGGTCTGAAGACACCCTCTGAAGCTGTGGATTTCTCAGCTACTTCGGTTCCCTCAGTAGGGTTAGTTTCACTAGGCTGAAAATAAAGAGCGTCCGAAGGCCCAGCCAGCTCCACGTGGGAGTCGGAGGAGGTCTGTGGTTCTGTGGATGCGGTCGTCAGGGGCTGCGTAGGCACCTCGCTGAAAACCGGAGAACCGGCAAACAGCCTAGAAGAGGCCTCATCAGTTTTGAGCCTCGGATGCCTGTCCTTGTCTTTGCACTTTTTATGTAATCTGGTCGTCGGAAGTTTCGACGGCATGGTGTAACTGAATTTTCTACTAAAATAATGTCAGGCAAAATCAAACCAACGTTTAATAGTGCGTTTGTTAAACCTAGCACAAAACCGACAACCAGTGACATTGTGGTCTGGGCCTAGGCATGGAATACAAAAGGAGTGGAAATCCTTATGAGGTATTTGCTTCCCAGAAGAAATACAGTTATTAACTTTTACTTACATCGGTCTGAGGCAAGAAAAAGTTTCCCCAATGGGGCACTTAGCTTTGTAGAAGACTTCGGTTCTGGATTTGGAATGAAAATCTCAGGAGTCGGCCGACCGGCACTTGCGAACTGCTTCTGCTTCGGGCACCGCGCGGCAATTAAGACTGAAGAAAATGTCGTCGGCTGCATCTTATATACCCCTGTTGCACTGATGTCAGGAAGGAGGCGACAGCAACAGATGCCGGACCAAGACTTTGGAACTCAGGCTGACTGGGGAACCGCCTGACGGCAGGATAACCCAAGTGTAATGACTGCAGCAGTATAACACGAACATCTGAAAGGATCTGACAATTTTTGGTGCTTCAAAGGCATAGAAGACAGGGACCTTGGGGATGCAGCAGGAGTTTGAGCTCCAGAGTTTGGTAAGACCTTGCAAGATCAGGTTGTTGCAACAATCAGCGAGAGCACGGGGACTGAAAGCCATACATGATGCATTCAACCTCCAGATGCCCTGGCCCTTGACGGTACATGAACCCCTTGAAGGCATCCAATTGGGGAATCCTATACCCACAAGAGGTCCATTTTTTAAACCCCACAGGCTTTTTAGACATGTTAAACAAAAGCTTAGCACACCCACACATGCACTCAAATAATAATCCAAGAAATATAGAATAGCTACGAAAAGCAAAAACACTAAGAAAGTTTTGAAAATAACAGTTATAAAAGAAACGTGGAAGGGGAAACAACCCTAAGTCCAGCAAAACTAGCTAAAAAAGGAGGGGAGGAATTCAACAAACTACAGATAAAAAGATTAAGAACAGATAATAAATGCAGTGGAGAAAAACTTAGAACATACACAAAAAGCACTTGACTGTATTCGAGGCTGCAGAATCTCATCTGAGCTGGGAGGTGGCAAATGAGATCAGAGGAGTTAGGAAAGGAGCAGGCATTATGGGAAATGGAGGCGCTTGAGGCTCGGATTTTAAGTCTGGAGAAGCAGCCAAGTTGGATCCAAAAGACCAAATAGTGGGCCATAATGAATTGGACATCATCAGATCAGTGGAATTAGTAATGGGTATTAATCAGGAGCTACTAGAGAAGACAGAAATATCTTCTGAAAATATAGCTAGTGAGTGGGATTAAAGTGAAGTTTAAGAATAGAGTGGAAAAAAAGAAATGGAGATATTGTTAAGTAACAATAACTACTCAGAGGAACTAACAAATATTTTAAGTATTATAGAATAGGGGAATCTCACAGAACAGGAGGAGGAGCAACTACAGAATGCTATGCAGAAAATAAGGGATTACCTCAATAATAAGCATGTGCTTAGAAACACTGCTGTTAAGCTTTTTTTTTTTTTTTTTTTGAGAATGACTCTAGAGCACAAAAAATTTAGTACAATGACTCTGGCAACAGAAAGCAGAAAGGGCTGGCACTAAGCTTAGGAAGCCTAATCAAAATAAGGTAACAAGAGATCCTGTAGCGGTAACAAATATTTCAGAAATTCTATGCAAGTCTGTATAAAGCAAAGAAATATGGAAATCAAGAAAAGATGCAAATGAAAATGTTTACGGAAGAATTAAATATGCCAAGGTTAGAGGCAGATGAGGCTCAATTATGAACAGGATAGGAGGAGATGAGATAAAAATGGTGATGTATAACCAATTGACAGAAAAGCCCACAGGAAAAGATGGCATTCCTATGGAAGTTTAAAAGTTAGGAAAGAAAACTTGAACGATCTGGAAGGTTTTGCTTAACAGTCTTTTAAGAGAAGTAGTAACATCCAGAGAGAAAGCAGTGGGAGCATCAATACCTAAAAAGGATAAAGATCCATCAGATAATGCTTCATACAAGCCCATTTCAATACTAAACCATGACCATAAAATGTTTTATGTTCACACAGGCTAAAAGAAGGACTAAAGTGATACCAAAACTCAAATATGGATCACTGAGGTTTTGGAGGGAAGGCAAACATTTGGCAACATTAACAGAACACTGATGATCCAGAGGGAAACGCAATGTAAGAAAATACCACTGTTGTTGGTGGATCTTGATTCAGAGAAGTATTTGACACAGTACAATGAGACTATGAGAGGGGCAATTTAAGCATCTGCATTCCCTGATAAAATCTATTGGGGTTTGGATTTATTGGCCTGAAATTACAAAACAAGTCATGGGCATTCAGAATTGCCAATGAGCTGAAACACCTGATGTTCCTTTGATCATTTGCAGGCATCCCATGTGCCTCCTGGGAGGTCACTCAGTGGAAGTTATTTGCTGGGGTTTTCATTTTGTTTTTACAAAATGAAGTATTTAGGAATATGTATTGGAAATTATTCTGGTGTGGCAGCTAAGGATACGTGGAGAGAGAATAAAAAAACACAAAAACTGAGAAACTGGAAGCTCTGCTATATAGATACGGACAGTAAGATACAAGCAGTTAAAATGTCTTTACTCCCTTTAGTCTTGTGCACAGGTCAGAAATACTTTTTTCAACCAGGAGGAAGTTGTGGATAGCAAATAATAAAGAGCTGGAGGATTTATCTGGGAGGGGAAGATGGCAAGAGCCATCTGGGATAAACAGATTTCCAAAAGAACAAGGCAGATTGGGATTACACAATTTGAAGAGGTATTTCAGAGCTACACAGTTAAGGCACCTATACACAGCCCAAGCAAAATCCTATAACTCAAAGTGGAAAGGGAGGATGATGAAACAGGGGGAAGCTCATGAAACAAGGAGAGACTGGGATTTTGGCTGCAGATCTTTAAAGGAGAATAACAATCATACAGCATATTACATTCAAAGATAAAGAAAGTATTTCAAGAACTAAGCCAACAAGGGAATGTAGAAAAAAGATTCAGCCAATAAGGAGGACTGCAGTTAGAGATGGACAATAGGCAAGAGTGGGCTGGAATTTATTGGTGAAAACTGACAAAGGAACCAAGATATTGGTTGATATGGAAAGGCAACAGAATGGGAAGACATCAAGAATCTATTTGGACTGCAGGTTAGAGACTGCCTTCCCCATCACGGATTAATAATCGGACTATAGAAAAAGAGAAAAAAAGTACAGTTTTGTACCTACCATAAATGTAGATGTCGGAACAGGATAGCATCTGCAGTCATAACAAATGGGTTGTCCTGTCGTCAGGCAGCCCTTCGGTCGGCCGGATTCCAAAGTCTGGGTCTGGCCTCGGCTGGTGTCGCACTTCACCTGACGTCATCTCTGCTGGTCTTTGGGTATAAAGGCATCAGCCGACGCCATTTTCCTCAGTGTTTCTTGCCCCAGATGCCAGTTGCCCTCTTGGAAAACTAAATTTTGGGTAAATGCCAATGTTTCCAAAAAAAAGTAGGCAAACACAAAAAATAAGCATGTATGTACATATATAAAAACAAATATACCATAAGAGATCCCCCCCAGCTAGCTATTAGGAGGATAAATACCCTAGGAATACCACAGAGGGGAAGGAGGGTGGGTAATCCTGACTGCAGATGTTATCCTGTTCGGACATCTACATTTATGGTAGGTACAAAACTGTACTATGTCCTTCAAGGATGCATCTGCAGTCATAACAAATGGGTAGAATACCATAGCCAAACTAGGGGAGGAGGAAGAAGAATTATGGTGTAGTTAGGATCCCTTGCAATACAGCAGTGGCAAACCCTGCTCGGGATCTAGAGTATAGAGGTAAGTTATAATGCTTGGCAAATGTATGCACGGAGGTCCAAGTAGCCGCCTCAATAATGTCCTTGGTTGCCACTCCTCGTAAGAAAGCTGTGGTAGTGGCTGTAGCCCTTGTAGAGTGAGGTCTTATGTTCTGTGGAATTGGTTTTCCATGGTAGGAGTAACAGAATCTGATGCAATTTCCTATCCACTTGGAAATTGTCTGTTTGGAAATTGCTTTTCCTTCCCTTCCTGTTGCATAGGCCACTAGAAGCTGGTCAGTTTTTCTATTGCCCTTGGTTCTGTCCAGGTAGTAGCAACTGTCTATGTACATCCAAGGTATGCAGCAGTCTTTCCCCTGTTCTGTGGATTGGGAAAGAAGGTAGGTAGGTGGATTGCCTGGTTTAGAGACACTCTGGATACCACCTTAGGCATAAATGTTGGATTAGTTCTCATGGATACTCTATCTTGATGGAAGATTAGGAAGGGTTGTACTGCCATTAAGGCCTGTAGTTCAAACCCTTCTTGCTGAAGTAATTGCCAGTAGGAAAGCAGTTTTCCAGGATAGGTGTTGAAGATCTGCTGTTGCTGCTGGTTCGAATGGAGGGAGTGTCAATTTTTCTAGCACAAAGTTCAAGTCCCATGCTGGTAATGGTGGTTTCCTAGGAGGTTTTACATTCTTGATTCCTCTGAGGAACTGCCTGAGTAGAGGATGTGAGAAGACAGGGGATCGAAGCTGTATTCTGCAGAAATAGCTGATGCATGTATCTTGATGGAGGAATAGGACAGGCCTGTATGGAGAAGCTCTGCCAAATACTCCAGGATGTTGGCAATATCTATCTTTGACACATCTTTTCCTCTTTCAGTGCTCCAAATGACAAACCTTTTCCATTTCCCTGCATAGTTCCTTCTTGTAGAAGGTCTGCGGGCCTCCAGGATAATGTCTTTAACCCTTTGGGATAAATCTGAGTTAGTTGCTGTTATGTAATGTTCCAGGCAGTTAGTTGCAGAGTTTTTAGATTTGGATGCATGATGTTGTAGTCGTTCTGAGTTAACATCAAAGGCATCAGGGGTAGTGTCCACGTTCTCCCCCGTCACATGCTCCTCAGCAATGGATACCAGTGTTGTCTTGGCCAATTGGGAGCTATCAGAATTATCCTTAGACGCTCCTCTTTGATTTTCAGTAGTATCTTGTGCATCAAAGGAAGAGGTGGGAATGCATATGCTGTCAGGCCTTTCCAACTGAAGGATAGAGAGTCCACCTTCCATGCAAGTGGGTGGTATGTCCTTATGCAGAATTTCTTGAGCTGGTGATTGAGTGGGGATGCGAATAGGTCTATTTGTGGCATTCCCCATTTCTGTGTGATGGCCTTGAAGATGTCCGGGTGTAGCATCCATTCGTGAGCATCCGAGGTAGTTCTGCTTAACATGTCTGCTAGGATGTTTTCTTTTCCCGGTACAAATATTGCCTGTAACTGAATGTTGTAGCTCAGAGCCATATTCCATAGGTCCAGAGTCATTCGGCATAGGGGTATGAATGAGTGCCTCCCTGTTTGTTGATGTACCACATGACTGTGGTGTTGTCTGTCCTTATCATCAAATGGCCTTCTTTGAGGAATGGTCTGAAATTCTGGATTGCTAGTTTTACTGCCAGCATTTCTTTTGATTTATGTGCAGGTGCAGTTGATCTGGGGTCCATAATCCTTGTATGCATTTGTCCAGCATGTGGGCCCCCAACCTAGGTCTGAGGCGTCCGTTGTGATGGTTTGGCTTGCTTGAAAGTTGTGGAAGGGCAAGCCTGGGTTTGACTGGCATGCTTGAGCCCACCAAAGGAACTCTTGTTTCAGGCATGGGATTAGTGGTATTTCGGTTTCTAAGCTGTGCCTGTGTTGAGACCATAAATTCTTTAGGTACCACTGTAGTTTTCTCATATGCAATCTGGCATGGGGGAACAGGATTATGCATGATGCCATGAAGCCCAAGGCCTGCAGTACTTTCCTTGCTGTTAGTTTGTTCTGCTTTGTTAATGCCAAGAAGTAATGAGGGAGTTGTTCTTGTTTTTCTGCAGTTAGGAATGCCATTTGTTTTACTTTGTCCAATTCTGCACCCAAGAATGTTTTTGTTTGGGATGGTATTAGTCTTGACTTTTTTAAATTGACTGTGTATCCCAGGGCTTGTAGTAAGCAAATGACTCTTTGTAAGTCTTTTGTCAGTTTGCTTTTGTTGTCCGCTTGTATCAGGCAGTCGTCCAGGTATGGATAAATTTGGATTCCCTGTAGCCTGCAATGAGCGATTACTGATGCCAGGCATTTTGTGAATACTCTGGGCGCAGTAGATGAGCCAAAGGGCAATGCTGAGAATTGATAATGCTCTGATCCTGCAAGAAATCTGAGGTATCTTCTGCAATTTGGTCGTATGGGGACGTGCAGGTATGCCTCCTTGAGATCTAGAGTTACCAGCCAACACTCCTTGCCCAGCATGGGAAGAAGTTGCTGTAGGGTCAGCATTTTGAATTTTGGGACAATAATGAATGTGTTTAAGGCGGACAGGTCGAGAATAGGTCTCCAACTTTTCTCTTTTCTTGGTACTAGGAAGAGTCTGGAGTAGAATCCTTTGCCCTGTTCTGTTGGTGGTACTCTTTCCACAGCTCTCATCTTTGTTAATTGAGCTATCTGTTTTAGAGCTTCTGTTTTCTGATTTGGAGGTAGGTTTGGCATTCCTCTTTTTACTGGTAAGGTGTGGAAGTGAAACCTGTAGCCTTGGTCTATGGTCTGCAGAATCCACTTGTCTTTTGTGATATAGTGCCAATTTTTTGAAAATAAGGCTAACTTTCCGCCTAAGGGTGCTGCTATTTGTTCCCTGGTAGGCGGTGTCAGAGCCAAGTCACTGTGATTGTCCTGTTGCAGTGGCAGTGGTTGTGTCTGTGCCTCGCTGGTTATTGCCTTGCCACTGGCGTCCTCTGTAGGCACCTCCTCTGGATTGATTTCTGCCTCTGGAGCGTCTATTCCTGCCTCTCTGAGATTTAGAGGAGTCTGGAAAGGACCAATTTTGGAAGGCCAGTTCCTGCTAAACCTTGGGGCTGAACCTGTAAGAAATCTTTAACTGTTTGTACAGATTTTGCCTTCTCTTCCATTTTCTTCATTACTTGCTGAGCAGGAGAACCAAATAGACTGGCCTTATCCATAGGAGCATCTAACAGCTTTGCTTTAACATGATCCGCAAGACCTGTTCTTTCAACCATGCATGCCTTCTTATAACTGTGCCAGTCATGGCTGATCTAAATGAAGCCTCCAGTGCATCATAGCCACATTTTAAAGAATGGTTACTAACCTGCTGAATGTTATTCACCATTTCTAAAACATATTTCTTATCTAAGGAGTCATCAGAGGACAGTTTCTTAGTTAACTGATCAAGCATAAACTCTTGGTATTGGATCATATGAAACTGACAGTTCAAAGCTCTAGCTGAGAGAGTAGCAGAGGTGTAAACTTGTTTACCCCATCTCTCTAAGGACCTGGATTCCCTTTCAGAAGGGAGAGGGTTTTTGCTGAGGTCGGCTACTGCATTAGGCCCCTGGGAGATAGTCTCAGGATCTGCAAGTGGGGCCTTGTATAGGTGGTGATGAGTGTCCGGTACCCTGTAAAACCTATCTGGTTTGGCAGGGGCTGGAGGTAAAGTATCAGGAGCAGTGCAAACATCATTAAATGCATCATCCACAACAGGCAGAACTGGAGGTATAGCTAAGGGCCTACGTTATGTAAGTGTAGAAAGGTCCTAAGCCTTTTTCTTGAATCTGAGAAATCTTGTCCCTGCCATTGGAATTGCTCTCTCATGGCATGTAAGGTTTCCCCAAAGGAAAATTCCTCTGGTGGAGAGGCAGATGGAATAGATTCTTCAGCATCGGAATCTTCATAAGTAGAAATAGGAGCCTCTGGATGGTCCGTAATGTCTGAATCATCAGAAGAATCATCTGAGGACACTGGCTCTGGGGGCTCTGCTCTAGGTCTCTTTTCTGGAGGCTGAGAGGCCCTGTCTGGGTGAGATTGGGATCCCCTTATTAAAGAGATGAGATCCTCTGCCAGAGTAAGCATTTGAGAACTGGAACTGGGCCTGTGTGACGGGGGCTTAACAGGCACCGATTTAGCAGTTTTGGCTGCTTTAGCCCTGGCAAAGGCCTTAATAGACATGGCTGCAGGAGGCCTAGCAGCACCACGTGCTGGGGTAGAGACATCCAAAGGGATGGTGTCTGATAATTCTATAGGAACCACATTAGTAGGCAAAACTTCAGGGGCCGATTCATCTAGGGTAGCAGGAGCCTCGGTAGTAGTCATGGATTCGGCTGAAGATTGACCCGTTTGCTCGGTTTCGGCCGAAACAGAGACACTCGCGGTTTGCTTAACCGTGGTTTCGGCCGAAACCGCGGGCCGCGAGTGTCGGTCTTTTTCTTTGCGTTTAACAATTTGAGAAGTCGGAGGATCCGACGGCATAATGTACGCAAAATCCGAGCCGAAAAATTGTTCAGCAAACTCCGACCGACGCCTAAGCGTTCGTCGGTTGAAGGAAGCACAGGCTAAACAGGCTGCTACGTCGTGGTCTGGGCCTAAACAAGGTAAGCAGTAAGAGTGGAAATCTTTATGAGGTATTTGTTTCCCACAAGTTAAACAGTTATTTACTTTTTCTGACATCGGCTGAGGCAAGAAAGAGTCCCCAACGGGGTACTTAGCTTTTTAGAAGTCTTCGAAGTAGTATTCGGTAGTAGTATTCTCTGGATCTGACCGACCGGCACTTGCGAACAGCTTCTGCTTCGGGCACCACGCGGCAAGAAAGACTGAGGAAAATGGCGTCGGCTGATGCCTTTATACCCGAAGACCAGCAGCGATGACGTTGGGTGAAGTGCGACACCAGCCGAGGCCAGACCCAGACTTTGGAATCCGGCCGACCGAAGGGCTGCCTGACGACAGGACAACCCATTTGTTATGACTGCAGATGCATCCTTGAAGGACATATGGGGGTTCCTAAACAAAAGACAAACACTGGCAGAGTTTTAAGTAGAATCTAGAACAGAAGTTGCCGTTAAAAAAGGAATAATTAGTAGAGCATATAAAAACACTGCATGACAGCTTTTAAGAATCAGAGGAAGTTAGAAAGTATTGGGAAAAAAGATTGGATAAGAAATTCACAGAAAATGCAGGGATATATGTCTTTCTCCCAAATATGCAACAAAATCTATAAGATTTAGGATTTTTACTTGGAAATGTTTACATAGATACTTTTATATGCCAAGTAGACTCCAAAGAATTTGTCCTCATGTAGACAGCAACTGTTGGAGGTGTGATGGGGAAGAAAGAGGTAACTGGGAACATTTTCTTGGAGTAATGAGTTGGCAGATGTTAAAATTCCCTGCAGAGACAATGGGTGGGCAAATTGATGCAAACTGGGAAATGATTTTTCTGAGCTATGCTACAGAATCGGAGCTGCCTAAACACAGTAAGGCCTTCCCAAGTCTAATCACATTGGCTGCCAAAAAAAGCGTTACTAGAAAATGGAAATCAAAGTCTAAACTCAACTGTACTAGATGTAGTGAATATAGTAACAGTGACAAAACGACTGGAATTGGGATCGTAAAAAAAGGAGTAGGAGCAAATTACGTAGGAAAAATTGGAACTGCAGGAGCAATACATACAAGGGAGGAATGAGGTTTAAAAGGCGGCAAGAATTGAATGAGCTATGTAATGCTGGACAATGACTGGGAAGATAAGTGATGTATAATGTTTGCAACTTGGATTAGGTCAATATGATTTGTGGTGTAAAATACTTGCAGCTGGGATTTTGTCAATAAGGATTGCTTTCATTTTTATAAAAAAATGAAGTTGTGCAAGAACTTAACATTACCTTAGATGTCCTTCTCTTCCATGTTGCAGTATTCATAACAGTAGGGAGATTGCTGACTGCAGCACCAAAGTCTTAGGAGCAGGAGTACGTGCTACGTTGCTTGTCAAAGGCATAAACCAACAATTATAAAAGGAACGTCTGCACGCACCAACTTCAAAAATGACTACCGCATACAGTAGTGCCCATGGGGAGCAGGAAAGGGACGCTTTGCAGACTCGTATATGCCACCAGGCTAAAGGAACCCAATAACTGTATGTGTGTTTGGATGTGGAGAAGGAAAGGGAAAGACACTCAAGATGGACAATCGAGAGCAACAGGGTTCTGGAGGGGGGATTGAATACTGCAACACGGAAGAAAAGGAATTTAAGGTTATGGTAAGTTCTTACACAAACTGTTCTATGTCCTTCTATTCTCATGTTGCTGTATTCATAACAGTAGAGAGAGTACCCAAGCTTTAGGTATGAGCCTGGGAGGAAGGTAGAGGGGCCTGATCTATGAGACCCTGTAGAATAGACCTAGAACCCGGTAGAATAGAGCTAGATGACCCAGATTTGGCTCTGGAGACAGTCTAGCTTGTAGTGCTTGGTAAAGGTATGGACTGAAGACCAGGTCCAACCCTGAAAAAGGCTGTTGAAGAGGCAGCTGCCACAGTAGAATGCACTCTCATACTGGTAGATAAAATCTTTCCATGGCAGGAATAACAGGCAGAGATAGCTTTAGAAATCCATGAAGAATTGTTTGTTTTGAAACTGCCTTCCCCAGGGCCCCTAGGTGAAAGGAAACAAACAGCTGGTCAAAGTTTCTAATGGATTTGGTCTTATCCAGGTAATACCTAAGCTGCCTATGAACATCCAAGGAATGTAGTTTCAGATGGATTTTTGTGGTTGAGGGAAAAAGACAGGGAGGTTAATGGCTTGATTTAAGTACAGTTCATTAACCACTTTGGGCATGAACAAGAGATTAGTCCTGAAGGAGACCCTGTCCTTGTGGAAGAACAGGTAAGGGAGGGGGGGGGGGTTAGTCATCAAAGCCTGGATTTCTGAGACCATCCTGGCAGATGTGAGGGCTACCAGCGGTACTGTTTTCCAAGTACAGTGCAATGAAAATGTATTTGCCCCTTCCTGATTTCTTATTTTTTTGCATGTTTTTCACACGTAAATGTTTCAGATCAAACAAATTTAAATATTACACAAGATAACCCAAGTAAACACAAAATGCAGTTTTTAAGTGACGATTTTATTTAGGGAAAAAAATATCTAAACCTACATGGCCCTATGTAAAAATTAATTTCCCCCTTGTTAAATCATGAAGTAACTGTGGTTAATCACATTTTTGGGAAAGCAGACTTCAATTTCACTAGCCACACCCAGGCCTGATTACTGCCAGACGTGTTGAATCAAGAGATCACTTAAAAACAACCTGTCAGACAAAGTGAAGTAGGTCAAAAGATCACAAAAAGGAGAACATCATGGTACAATCTAAAGAAATTTATGCCGCAATCTAAAGAAATTCCGGAACAGATGAGAAACAAAGTAATTGACATCCATCAGTCTGGAAAAGGTTACAAAGCCATTTCTCAAGCTTTGGGACTCCAGCGAACCATGGTGAGAGCCATTATCCACAAATGGAGAAAACATGGAATAGTGGTGAACCTTCTCAGGAGTGGCCGGCCTACAAAAATTACCCCAAGAGCACAGCAACGACTCAAACTAAGAGATCACAAAAGAACCCAGAACAACATCTAAAGAACTGCAGGTCTCACTTGCCTCAGTTAAGGTCAGTGTTCATGACTCAACCATAAGAAAGAGACTGGGCAAAAATGGCAGAGTTCCAACTCGAAAACCACTGCTGACCAAAAAGAACATAAAGGCTCATGTCATTTTTGCCAAAAAACATCTTGATGATCCCCAAGACTTTTGGGAAAATATTCTGTGGACTGACGAAACAAAAGTTGAACTTTTTGGGAAATGTGAGTCCCGTTAAATCTGGTGTAAAAGTAATACAGCATTTCAGAAAAAATCATCATGCCAACACTCAAATATGGTGTTGGTAGTGTGATGGCCTGGGGCTGCTTTGCTGCTTCTGGACCTGGACGACTTGTTGCGATTGATGGAACCATGAATTCTGCTCTCTACCAAATAATCCTGAAGGAGAAGGTTCGGCCAGTTTGTGACCTTAAGCTGAAGCACACTTGGGTTCTGCAGCAGGACAATGATCCAAAACATACCAGCAAGTCCACCTCTGAATAGTTTAAAAAAACGAAATGAAAGTTTTGGAGTGGCCTAATCAAAGTCAGGACTTGAATCCAAGTGAGATGCTGTGGCATGACCTTAAAAAGGCGGTTTATGCTTGGAAACCCTCCAATATGGCGGAATTAAAACAATTCTGCAAAGAAGAGTGGTCCAAATTCCTCAATAGTGATGTGAACGACTCGCTGCCAGTTATTGTAAAAGCTTGATTGCAGATGTTGCGGCTAAGGGTGGCACAACCAGTTCTTAGGTTTAGGGGGCAATTACTTTTTCACATAGGGCCATGTAGGTTTGGATAGTTTTTTTTCCCTTAATAAATAAAATCATCACTTAAACTGCATTTTTTGTTTATTTGGGTTATCTTTGTCTAACATTTACATTTGTTTGATGATCTGAAACATTTAAGTGTGACAAACATGAAAAAAATTAGAAATCAGGAAGGGGCAAATACTTTTTCATTGCACTGTACATAGTTTCACAGATGCTGAGTGAGCTGGTTCAAAAAGAGGTAGTGTTAGTTTTTTAAGGACAAAATTGGAGGTTCATGAAGGCAGTTTTCTAGGTCGTCTGATGTGGAGGACCCCTCTTAAGAATAGTTTTACCTCTAATATGGATGCCAAGGGAGGAACCAAGGGGAGATAAACAGAAATGCCTGACAAGTGTACCTTCACAGAAGAGTTGGTCAGCCCTGAATGTCACAGCTCACACAAGTAAGAAAGCACCATAGATACAGGAATAAAAAGAGGTTGTGTTTTTTCTTCTGACACCATCTGGAGAAAGTCCCCAACGGGGTACTTGGCTTTTGAAGTCTTCGGATAGCGAATTTACAGGAGCTGGCCGACCGGCACTTGCGAACTGCTTCTGCTTCGGGCACCACGCGACCAGAAAGACTGAGGAAGATGGCGTCGGCTGACGCTTTTATACCCCAGGCGTGGTGACGTCGGGGAAAGGGCGACATCAGCCGACGCCGGACCCAGACTTTGGAATCCGGCCGACCGAAGGGCTGCCTGAGGCAGGACAACTCATATGTGATGACCGCAGATGCATCCTTGAAGGACATCTCTATCATCCATATAGTAACTCTGAGACTGAGCACCTGAGGGTGTATGAGTGACCCCCTGTCTTGGGTTAGTAAGCTGAATCAGTTGGGTAACCTGTGGTAATTGCCTTCGGCTAGTAGATGGAAAAAACAATGCTGTGTTGACCAAAAGGGAGTTACCAGCAGGATTTTTGCTTTGTCCCCCTGAATTTTCAGATGGACAATCGCCTGTGGATGTGGATCCCTTGTGCAAAACAGAGGCATCTGCCTGTTCTAGGATGAGGCAAACAGATTTGCCAGATGAATACCCCACTTATGAATGAGATCCAAAAACATTCCCTGTGAAGCATTCATTCGTGGACGGCTGCAGAGGTTCTGCTGAGAGTGTCTGCCATCACATTCTCTGCTGAAGGGAATGTACACTGCTTGCAGATGGAATGTGAAATTCTGCTGCCAGGGACCAAATCTGTATTGCCAGGCTGCAGAGGGGATAGCACTTTGCCCCTCCCTGCTTGTTGAGATACCATAGGACAGTCATACTGTCTGTGACAACTTTTAAAGTGCCTGGTAGTAGGACTGGATGGAAGGTTTGCAAGGCTAAAAGAAGGGCCCTCATCTCCTTGATGTTGATGTGATCTTTTTGTCTGAAGGAGGACCACTCTCCCTGAACTTTGTTTGTTGTGGGTTTACAGGACTCCTCCCCACCCCAGGTCTGAAGAATCTAAGATTTGTTGCGAAGATGTGGGAATTTACAAAGATAAACCCTGGCTGAGGCGTATGGCTGTAATCCACTATTACACCTTTTTTCAGGCATGGAAGGAGAAGAAGAGGAGTATCCAAGGGGTGAGAATGTTGGTTCCACAGATTCCTCAGTACCCACTGATATTTTCCCATATGCAGCCTTGCTAAGGGGAGCATGGGTATCAGGGATGCCATGTGACCTAGGACCCTCAAGAATTCCCTGGCTGTTGAGGTTTGGAGAGAGGAGTGACTGCAGGTAATGTGTGATAGCTGCTTTCATTCCCTGCCAGAAGGTGGAAGCTATCTGATGCGTATTTATCCTGCATCCCGAAAAAACTAGGTCTTGGGTGGGCATCAGGCGAGATTTTTTTCTGGTTCATGGTGAACCCTAGGCTTGCCAAGATATTGGACACCATCTCTAGGTGGTGGGTATGGCAAGAGGTCATCTAAGTATGGCTATTTGAATGCCCTGCACTCTGCAGTGGCAATGACTGGGGCTAGACACTTTCTGAATATTCCGGGGTCTGTGGAAAGCCCAAATGGTAATGCAGAAAATTGAAAATGCAGGGAACCCATTGATAAGCATAGAAACTTCCTGTAGCTGGGGTGAAGAGGAATATGGAGGTAAGCATCATTCAGTTTCTGGGATACTATGAAGGCTTGGTAACGAATGAGGAGTAGGAGGTGATACAAGGTGAGCAATTTAAAGGTAGGCAACTTGAGGAATAGACGGAGTACAGACAAATCAAAAATTGACCTCCAAGAGTAAAATCCCTGGTTGGTCTGTTCTGGAGGTACTCTTTTTATGGTGCCCTGGGCTTGAAGCTGTTCTACAATTGTGGGGAAGAGACTAAGCTGATTTGTGGGCAATTGAGGTACCCCCTGAAAGGGAGGAAGTATCCACCAAGTCAAAGTATCCTTTTTGGATGATGGAAAGGACCAAAGCCTCTGAGGTAATTTTCTGCCAGTAGGATAGGGAAAGGGTGAGGCAGAGGGAAAAGGGAGTGGAGTTGGGTAATGGGTTTGAGTCACAGTGGAGGGGCTCTGTTCTGGTCAGGCTGCCTCTGAAAGAGAGTTGGGGTGGAGGCAGAAGTTTGTTTAGGAGTGTAACATCTCCTAGGTTGCCTCCGTCCTTTCCCCTTTAGGGTGTTGGAATGAGATGACTGCCTCCTAACAAAGGAAGTCCTCTGAGGATAGTTCCTATGATATCAAGGAATAGGAGACTAGCAAACGTTTAAGATTTGTAGCTCCTTGCCCTTATCCTGTAGGGATTTAAGGAGCTCTGTAGAAGCTGCACCGAAAAGAGCCTTATTATCAAGAGGTGCATCTAGCAATTTGGTCTGGACAGCCATAGGAAGGGGCTGTAGCCTCACCAAAGAATATCTTCTCAGGACAAAACCTGAAGCTGCGGATTTGGAGGATGCCTCTACCGCATCCCAACTGCACTTTATGGAGTGCCTGGTCACCTGAGAGGCGGTACAGAGAAGGGCAGAGAGTTGCGACTTAGCCAGAGACTCTGGCACATCTGGAATGAGTGCAGAGACTTTAGATAGCATATCTAAAACAAATCTAGCCATGTGAGTTTGATAGTATAGGGCTCGGATGGCTACAGTAGAAGTATACACCTTCTTTCCTAATCTGTCCATAAATTTGCGGTCCTTGTCAGTGGGGAACAGAGGTAAAGGGCAGCTGTCTGGATGATTTATTTGCTGACACTGCAATGACAGCAGGGTCTGCATGGGGGTTCTTGAATAGAAACCGTGTATCCTGAGGAACCCTACAGAATCTATCTGGACGCTTTGAAGCTGCGGGCTGAGAGTCAGGGGTCTGGGATGCCACCAGAAAAAGCATCATGAAAGGCTGGGCGCAGGGGAGGGACTGCAGATGGAGAAGGCTGGTCCACCTGCAATAATTCAAAGTATCTCTTTTTGGTCTCAGAGACATTTGAGGCCTGCCATTTAAAATGATCTCTCATCAGGGAAATGGCATCCCCAAAAGATAATTCCTATTCTGGAGACTCAGGACTAATGGAATCCTCCGCCTCAAGGGTAATGAAGTCCTTGGGGGATTCTATTTTGGAGCAATAGGTAAGAGATTCAGAGGAAGAGATTTCCTCTTCAGAATCCTCCAAGGCCTGTGTGGGAGTAGGGGCTGGAAGAGGTACCTGGGACTAGAGGGTTTGGAAGAGGTACCTGGGACTGGAGGGTTTGGAAGGCCCTGAAAAGATTCTGGGAAAAAACTTCCCATCCCTATATTTCAATGCATTTCCTCTTCAGAGGAGTACAGGGACGTGCTGACTTGCAAGCCGGCGCCTGAGAGGATGGAGGGAGTAGAGTGGGCCCCACCGAAATCCAGAGCCATGGTTCCCCTTCGCCATCAGGGACTGATAGCTGATCTACCTCAGAGGATGTACTCTGCACTTCTGCCGAACTGGCTTCCACCAAGGTTCCTGATTCTAGCTGTGAAATGGGCGACCAATGAGACCCTGGGCTAACATCCACCTCAAGAGTCTTACCGGACTCCTGAGGTGCAGCATGGCCGTCCAGCCTAACTTTCTTGGCCTTCTTCCGAGGCAGCTAGTCGGAGGTGCCTACCTCAACCTCAATGCCTAGCGCTAGATGCCAGAGCCTCTGATTTTCTAAATCAAGCTTTAATGTAGCCAGACAGCTGCAAAG